>NC_050465.1:56721790-56766790 GCF_903995425.1 Onychomys torridus | reverse complement strand
AGAGGAGTGTCCTGTGGTCTTCCTCCAACGACCCCTTTCATGTAGCCTTGACAGTCATGCCAGCCAAGTCAGCACTCAGGATTCCTCACCTCATCGGGTCTCATAAAAACTCAAGGAAGGGGGCTGGAGAGATGGCTCAGAGGTTAAGAGCACTGGCTGTTCTCTCTGAGGTCCTGAGTTCAATTCCCAGCACCCACATGGTGGCTCACAACCATCTGTAATGACATCTGGTGCCCTCTTCTGACCTGCAGACAGAACACTGTATACATAAAAAAAAAAAAAAAAGAACTTATAAAAAAAAACACTTTGCTTTAAAAAAAAAAACACACAACTCAAGGAAGGAACACCAGTTCCAACTTGCTGATGAGAAACTGAGGCCCTCGATGAGCAAGCCCCTTGCTGAAGCCACAAGGCTTGCAAGTGGCAGATGTACTACTCTATAAATGCTTGCTACCAGGTGAATTGACTCTAAATCGTGGGGACCAAGGGTCTTTGGGTCTAGGCAGTGGCCATTTCTACCATTGCCCTATGTTTTAACATCTGTGACATCTGGAGAAAGCATTTTTTTTTTCAAATTTATATGGTGTGTGTGTGTGAGAGAGAGGGGGTGGGGAGAGAGAGAGAGAGAGAGAGAGAGAGAGAGAGAGAGAGAGAGAACTGAGATTATGGGCATCGACCACACATCTTTTACATGGATGTTGAGGATCCAGACTCAGTTCCCCATGCTTGCACAGCAAACACTTTACTGTCTAAGTCTCTTCTTCCTCCTCTTTTTTTTTAAATAAAAATCTAGCCAGGAGGTAGTCACTCATGCCTTTAAGACCAGCACTCAGGAGGCAAAGACAGGAGGATCTCTGAGTTCAAGGTCAGCCTGGTCTATAGAGCAAAGTTCTAAGACAGCCAGAGATACACAGAGAAAACCTGTCTGGGGAAAAAAGAAAAGAAAAGAAGGAAAAATAAAATGTAGTGTTTCCTGTGCCGCAGCAGGCAAGGACAAGCGCTCTGTCTAGGCAGGGATAAGCATTCTATCTAAGCAGGGACAGGGGAACAAGCACTGTGTCTAGGTAGGGATAAGCATTTTGTCTAGGCAATCCCGCTCATTATAGCCCACCATGGCTATATCATCAGACTCACCTGAGGCTTCTTTGAGATGCAGATTCTCATGCCTACTCCAGTCCTACCGAGTCAGGCTTTCTGGGCATAGAGCCAGGAATCTGTGAGTTACCACACTCTCTGAAGATTCTGATACACACACCCAAGTTTGAAAAGCACTATTTCAGAGCTGTCAACAACTTTTATGTCACTTAACCCGGAACATTGGCAAGAGATGAGGGTCTGAAGGTGAATTCCGGGTCACCGAGGGGATTCAGGTTTCCCTGTAGACTTACTCATCAACTTGGCTTGACCTGTTACTGTACACCACGGTAGGAAGCAGTGTTGTGCCCCAACCCTACCCCCCAATGGCAGGGGCTCAGAGACATGCAGAGTGGACACTCAGAAAAGACAACATCGGGTCAAGTTGTGTCTCTCTGCTCACAGGAAACATCCAATGGTCAAAACGCACCAAGGAAAGGCTGGGATGCTTTTTAGAGAACTCCTTGTTGTTGTTGCTATGGTTATAGAGTGTGGAGGAGCTAGGCAAGCGGCATTGCCCACTCTTGGTGGTGACCGGCCTTCTTCCCATTCCCCGTCCAAGCGAAAGGTCATTTCAGCTGAAGCCGAGCATAAGGGCAGAGACAATGAAAGACGTGTCTAACAACCTATAGAGCCTATAACCCTGGGAGAAGGAGGAGTCCAAAAGTTGGAGACTCATTAGAGAGGCAAACTGTCTATTCTTTACTCAGTAGCTGTTAAAATGCATAGAAAAATCCCGGAGAAGGACTCAGTTAAAATTCACACTTCTTGCCTCCCTTTCTTCCTCCCTCATGCTATTTGTTTTCCTTCTTTTCTTGTTTGTTTTTGAATCAGGGTCGCATGAAGCGCATGCTGGTTTCAAACTCTCTCCGTGGTCAGCAATGACCTTAAGCTCCTCAACCTCCTGCCTCTCTCTACCTGTCACACGCTAGGATTGCAGGCTTGCAGCACCACAGTGGTTTATGCAGTCAGTCCTGGGGATTAAACCCCGGGCCTGACAAAGGCCTGGCAAGGAGAGCTACGTCCCTGCCCTTTCTTTCTCCTCTGTCTCAAACTCTTCACCAGCGGCCCTTAGCTCTCCTGAACTGCACCTTGTTCTCAGTCCACTGCTGTCGTCTGACTCTCCTCAGCCTTCTTGGCCACCTTCTTGGCTGCCTGCCCTCCTAACCCTCATCACTTTCCTTGTTTTTAAAGAATTCCTCCGTGCGAGGAATCAGTCATTATTTCGGTGAAGCAGGAGGCGCCGGGGTGGGGGTGGGGAGTTTGTTGCTAAGGGGAGTGAATGGGAGTGAGGTAGTTTATGTTTTTCCAACTTTCTCCAAATAAGTGTTATCTAGAAAAACAGGTGCACTCCTCCTTGCTCAGCCACTTATCCATTAAAATGGTTTAATTACTGCCTGAACACTAGACAGGCAATTAAAAGGCAGTATTCAAACCAAAAACTTAAGGCGCCCTCTTCAATCAGAGTAAAATTGTCTGCTCGAGAGGCTAATTAAGAATGGAGTGTAGAGATTCCAGCCAGAAATTTTGTCTGGGGCCTTTAAAGCCCCTGGTTCTCTGTACCCGGGCCCAGGCTCCTCCTCCGTGAGTCCCTGTGATGTTCCTGGTGCTGCATTGGCTATGTAGACTCACCCCGGAGCCTGTAGCCTGGACAATGGCACAAGGCCGCACACAAACAAGGCACCGTGGGACAAACAGAAGAATGACTGGCTTTCGTACCAATGGTGCATAGGTACACATTTAAGGGTACACAGAAGTAACGGGTGTTGGCACCCTTGGGGACAGAGGGGAAGCCTCTTTGTCCAGTACCCATCGCACTGGATCAGGAGTCCATGGGGGTGTCTTTAGGAAATTATGCTCCCTCTAAAACTGTTGTCTGGGTTTCCCCAGGGCTAGGAACCAGTGTGTCTCTCAATGAACTCTTGCAGATACATAGAGAGAAATGCAATTGCATGAGCTGTGTGGAATGCTGGAAGGAGCAGCAGGGGATGGCTCTTCTTTTTTCCCAGAGTCTGAGCTGAAGCAGAAAAGCTGTGAGGTGTTCCCATCCAGGACTTGTGCCACAGTGAGGAGGTGAGGGTGACTAGTCCACGTTGCTCCTGTGAGCTTCTGGACGTTGATTGTGGCAGCCATAGTGAAGTAATAGTTACGACCACCATACAGATCCACATGCCAGCCCTGGGCCCTGGGGCATCAGCAAATGGCGCCCTCATAACAGACGATGGCAGCCAGAACCTTCGCAGTTGTTCAAAGGCTTCTCTGTGCTCTCAGCTCATCTCTCTGCAAGTCTCTCAGCTCTACCTGTGACACACATCCTGCTTCTAAAGATGTCTCATCACTCCATGTGTCCCCAGCACTGGTCACCAGTTCTCGCCTTCAGTGACTGTGTCATGTCCTGCTTCATTGGAGATTTCTATTCTTGCCCCTTTTGGGGCACCAGTGAATTTTCTTAAGAGCAAATCTGTCCATGTCCTTCCCTCTTCTAAATCCCCTCAGGGGATTCCCACTATACTGGAAAAATGTAAGACAGGATCATAGGTGGGGCTCTGCTCACCTTCTCCTCCCCTCTCCACACCCAAATGTTTGCGCTGTGTTAGGCATGCGGACCTCAGCTCCATGGCCTTTCTCTTCCCTCTTGCTAAAACAAGACCCCAAATGCCTACCTACAGCCAAGGGCTGTTTAACCCTATTTCATCTTCCTCCCAGCATGTGCCAGCACAGGAAAAGAGTCCTAGTTGGTTTATTTGCATGTCTCCTATGTGCCTCCTCACTTAAATCTAAGTTCTCCAACAGCAAGACTTCCTGTCTCAGGCACTTCCGGATCCCAAGTGCTTTGCACACAGTAGGCCTTCAATTGCTCTCCATTTGCCTTGTCGCCTTGTATGTGGCTCGTTTGTGTGTGGCTTGCTAGATGTGGCCTGTTTCCACTGGCCCCCACTCTATTTGGCCAATACAATTGCAAGAACGTTCACTCTGCCAGAGGGATGTGTGTTTCAGTAGCAGAGGCTATACAAAGAGCTAAAGAAAGGAGTTTCAGATGTCTGTCATTCAGCAGGATTGGAATGACCGCAGGATCCCATTGATGTTGCCTTTTAAAGGTGCATGATTCATTCAACACCTGCTACGCACAGGGTGTCATGAATATGTAATACAGGGAGGAAAAAAATATTTACATTATGACTTAATTGGAGAATTTGAATTGTGTCAAGCCAGGAAGGGGGCAGGATGGAGCAGAAGTAGTCAAAGGCATTTCATGCAGAGCTCAACGATTTCATGATCTTCTTCCTTCTGGTGACTCATGGAGCCCGGGGAACCTAGAGGTGCCCTGGCATCAAGTGGCTCAGAGCTGGAAGGTAGGTTTGGCCTTCTCCCACAGTTACTTGCCTTCTTGGCTCAGCCTTTGTTTTCTTCTCTTCCTGCCAGGTCTCATCATCCACGAAGGACCCTCGGTATACCGCATCTTTAAACGATGGCAGGCCGTCAACCAGCAGTGGAAAGTGCTGAACTATGACAAGACAAAAGACTTAGAGGATCAAAAATCAGGAGGCAGGACAAACCTCCGGACTTCTTCATCAACCCAAGCCAATATCCCCTCCACGGAAGAGGAGGCAGCCAGCCCTCCTGCCCGTGAGGAGGGCCCCACCAGGGCTGCCAGCCACCCCTCAGGCCCTGTGTCCCAACACCACTGTGCTTACACCATTCTGCACATCCTGAGTCACTTGAGACCTCATGAACAACGGAGCACGCAGGGCAGCAGCCGAGAACTCGTCATGAGAGTCACCACGGTGTGAATGGAGGCCTGGGAGGAAGGCTGAGACCACACAGGCCCCCCAGGAAATCGGCTGGGCCAGGAGGGGCCCAGGAAGCAGGAATGGGAGGCAGAAATCCAGCCGTGGGTGAGGGTCCTCGAGGGAGCCTGGAGCAGAGGGGCGCTATGGGGAGGCTGCCTGCTGGAGAGCGCCTGTGATTTCCAGTCTGTTGGTTTCACAGACCCCACAACAGTGGGTGGGACAATGGAACCCGCCCTAAGAAAACATTCCTCCCTGCAAAATGACGAGGAGCAAGGCATCCAGAAAGGGCTGGGCAGAAAATGGCGGCCGGTACCCGAGGTACCTGCTGCCCCTGTGGGATGTAAGGGCAGCAAAGAGAACAAGCCACGGCCACCCGTGGCCCAGCATTTTGTAATCCGCACCTCTCTCTCTCAGTCTTGGGTTTGCTCCTCTCTGGGCGCTGCTTCCCTTGTGAGCTGGTACGCGCTTCCCAGCACTGGGTGCCCCAGGGAGAGAGTGGGACCTTGTGAGCTGGTACCCCTACCATGCTTGTCGGGGGTGGGGGTGGGGGGCCCTGCACACTGCAAAGTTCCAGTGACTCAAATGGCTTTACCGACCCCCGGGGGCCGTTCAGGAAGGGAGCTGCAGATATGCCTGGCTAGAGAGATGGGGCTGTCTCCTCCAGAGAGAACTTTCCTAGCTGTGACCACGAGTATCAGGTGAGGTCAAAGAAGGCTGAGGTTTGGGGATGCGCATCTTTCTGTTCCCTTGTTTATTTTATGGTGATTGGGCTCAAAGATGTTTACAGGATGGGGGACTCACACACATACCTGTGTGCGTGTGTGTGTGTGTGTGTGTGTGTGTGTGTGTGTGTGTGTGTGTGTAGAGGGAAGTATGGATTGCTCATGAGTATCTCAAGCACACAACTGCTACTGCAGCTTCAACCTTCAAATGTCAGGCCAGGGAAAATTCGCCCCACTGCTGAGCCCCACTCACACCTGGGATAATGTAGTGCCATGTCTTTTTGGCCGTGGCATTTGAAAGGGTAGGCACACGCACACATGCATACACACCCGCACACGCACACACACAACACACCCTCCCACCTGGGTCTGCTGCAGTGTGGGGTGATGCTGGCCTGTGTATCTCAAGGAAGGAGTGAACACCGATCTAAGTATTCCTGGCGTCCTGGCACCAGTAACCTCCCTGAAGAGGCAGCTCGCCCTGTGCTCAGTGCGGTGCACACCTTGATCCTCCCTGTGGGGCTGAGCACTCCAAGGAGCCAGTGGGGAGCACTGTCCCAGGAGCCCGCCTGTGTGTTCCAGGACCTGCCAGGGAAGGCCGCTGGGTGGTCACCCGCAGTTTCTTACCGTCTTGGCACAATGGACGCGCCATCCTTGGGTATTAAAAGGACACTGTTGAGTACTTTTTTAAACTAGTTTTTAGGGTTTTTTTTTTTTTTTAACTCTCTGTTATTTGTAATATTCTCTTAAAGGCTTGGAAATAAAATGTCTTTCCCTACCATGTGTGTCCCTTCCCCACGGTTTCTTCCTTTTCCTCCCGTGACAGCCGCTGTGGAAGAGTTCAGTGTTTTTCTTTCTTCTTTGAGAGTCCAGACACTAGGGCGGACAGGTGTGTATTGACACATAGGTACCAATGGTGTGTGTGTGTGTGTGTGTGTGTGTGTGTGTGTCTATGTGTGAACCAGAGGTTGGGGCAGACAGGTATGCTGCCCTCAGAATGCATCCATGTGTGTTGATTCATAGGCACACATGATGCATGTATGTACATGGTATGTGTGTGTGTGTGTGTGTCTGTGTGTGTGTGTGTGTGTGTGTGTGAAAACCTGCATCAAAACAATTAGATTCCTGGCTTTCTTCTTCTTCTTCTTCTTCTTCTTCTTCTTCTTCTTCTTCTTCCTCCTCCTCCTCCTCCTCCTCCTCCTCCTCCTCCTCCTCCTCTTCTTCTTTTCCTTCTTAGCAAATGGATTCCATCAGGCCCAAACAGGAACCACTCTCAAACATTCCCAGGCTTCATACAGTCCAAGAACCCTGGAAGTATTTGTATGAGAAAGATCTCTAGGGAGCTCTACCTCTCGGGTCCATTTCAGAGAAATGTTGAGAGACTCTGGGGGTGGGGCAAGATTCCCCTGAATACTTCCCCCTTGAGCATCAGAGAATAGCCCCCAAATCAGGGTCCAGGGACAGAAGTAACAGAGATGGTTCCTCCCTTCACCTGACAGGTCCCTCCTTCTTTAGGACTGACAGATGGTGGGCAGCATCATCAGCGGGACATGCTTCATGCATTAGCCATTGGTAACTGTAGCTGGATGAGTAGTTGCTAGCAGGAGACCTCCTGGTGGGGGAGTTCTTTCCAAAGATTTCTTCCCAAAGAAGCTTAAAATCAGAGACTTAAGAAAAGAGACACTGAAAATAGAAACTAAACAAAAGCCAGCACTCTACTGAGCTGTCTTCTTTGAAGGGTCCGAAGGGCTAGAGCTCGGTCGGTTGGGTGCATGCTTGGGTGTGCAGAGCCCTGGGTTCGGATCCCCCCTGCGCGGCATACACTAGGTGGAACATCACGTTTGTATTCCCAGCACTCAGGATATAGAGGTGCAAGGGTCAGGAGTTCAAAGACATAGTGAGTTCAAGGCCCACCTGGGATACATGGGACACTATCTAAAAGTAACAAGTAAAAACAAACAAAATAAGGGTTTGGGGTCTCAGTCATTTAACTTAAATACTTAAGGAGACTGTGGCTTATTGTTATGTGGATTCGCCTCTTTCAAAGTAGTATTCAAATACAGTGGAGTCTGCACACCATCAGAACTATGGTGGCTACCATGCTCTCTCTCTCTCTCTCTCTCTCTCTCTCTCTCTCTCTCTCTCTCTCTGGTGGGTCGCAGCTCACTTCAGCATCTTATGATTATTAAGAGATTTAAGAATCATCATTCTGAATGTGTTGTACTGAAAGGGATTCAATTGATGAGAAATTCTCATAGAATGCTGGACTTGTGGTATCCTGATGATACAAGCTCAAGAGTGAAAAGTCCTGGTTTGTCTTGTTGATTGTTATATAATCAGGGCCTATGGCAGGGCCTGGTACACTGTGATGCTCAGTAAATGAGTAAGATGCTGCTAGGGGAGTAGAGGTACCCCCCTTCAGCACCCAGGAGGCACGGCCCCTCTTCTTTCAACATATACTCTGCCTGTCGGGTCAATCACAGTGTAGAAAGGAAAAGTCAGATTTATTCTGGCCAACAGGATCTTGGGAGTAGGGCTTATAGACACCATGAATGGGACGAGACATCACCTCACATCCAAAGTTCTTCCCCTGTGCAAACTAAATGTCTGACATTTGTCAATCAGAAGTACAACAACCTGCTCAAGTAGATGTCATGGCTATCTTTATTCTACAGATGTGGATACTGAGGCAAAGAGAAGTAGCCTGCCCACGGCCACCAGCTAGTATTCCTGCCTAGGTAGTCTGGCTGAAACCATAACTACTTCATCATGCTTCCTTCAGACAGTTGGGGGCACTATTAGGGAAACTTGCATCCAACAGGTGCCACAGTAGAAGTCTGCAAGGGAAAATTTGGAGACGGTTGAAATTGGGGCTAATAATAATAATAATAATAATAATAATAATAATAATAACATTTTGTCTCTTCTAGGAAAATGCAGAATTTATCTAAAAACCAATTCCCAATGTTATCTAGATAATATCATTGTTGAATGGGAGCTTGTACATATTAGAGAATTAATTATGTCTGGGAACTGGGGGATTTTGAAAGGCCAGTGGATATAGTTAAAACATGCTTTCATGAACAAATGACTAGGTTTTATGAGGGTCCTAGAAAAAAAAATTACCTATCTGGACCTAGATTTTTGGCTTTGGTTCCCAATGACAGACAGAGTGGCAGGCTTAGGCTCCTAGCCACAGTCACAACCCATTGGAGGGTGCTGCTTTTATGAGAGGTTGCTAATCAGTGTCCAAAACCCCTGGTTATTATTGGTATAACTATAAAAATAATTCTCTGGGGAGAATCAGATCTGTTGCCATCTTGGAGCACAGAAACTCTAAAATCATACAAGTTTTTGACTAAAATAACCAGACTACCTCATAGACCTGAAGTTGCTGCTATTCCTTTGTTCTGTTCTCTGCTCCAGATAGGTTGCTGGGGGCAGGAGAATGATTTGATATGACAGCAGCCAACCCCTCAGGATACCGATGTACTCTGTAAACATTTTATTGTACAGGAGAGACAGGAAGGAGAAAAAAAAAACATATTCTGCATTTCCCCCTCATAGTCTCATTTCAAATTACTCTAGTTATTAGTATCAAATGGTCAAGGAGTATTTAACCCATGATGGTCTGAACCCAATAGCGGAGATATAGCCCTAAACCCTTTACCCCATGCCCCTCTCTCACTATTATAGGCAGAATGACATCCAGGGATTTGAAAAGGCCGTGTGCTGTACACAGTTGAGAGAAGGTCTAAGATGGCTCATGTAGCGAGGATCTAGGACTGACCTTAGCGTGGTTCTGAGCCCAGAGTCTGAGCTGCACTGTCTGGTGCCAGAATACACCATCCACCTGCTTCATCTGACCTCATACACACACACCCCCTCAATGCAGGCCACCCTGGAAGGAGAAGCCACTGGTTTTCTCTGTGCTGGACCTTCAAAAAGTAGCAAGCTAGAGACTTTACTTGGTTCTTGAACCCAGACCATTGAGATGTGTCCCCTCCTCTTCAGTGTGCCACTTAAAACGACATGCACCAGCAGGCACCACTATCACATTTAGCTCCAAGCCAGCACTCAGTAGCTGTTTAGAGGAAAGGAGGAGGTGGGGATGAGGAGGGCTCAGAGTTGCAGAAGGAAGCAGGCATGCCTGCGCACATTGTCTTTAAGCATCATAGGAAAAAGTCCTAAACTAAAGGGAATCTTCAACACCCTCAGTGTTGTTCTCAACCTGGTGCTCTGCTGCCCCAGCTAGGTGGGAAAGGGTGGAACCTGGTCCTTGGCATCAGGGCACAGAACACTGCCATGGGTCTACGATCCCCAGGGTTCTCACTACAAAAGGGGGGCAATCTGTCTTTGCATCTATTAACCAAGAAAGTCATATGCTCAGGATCGGTCTCTAGTGATAGTGCCCTTTCTCAATAGGAAAACAATAGAAGTAGCTAACTACACAGTGTTTTCCATCTGCTAAGCTCTATCGCCAATGTCTTAAGTAATGTGATTGCCAAAATTGGCCACAAAAGTTGGAGATTCTAGTATCTCCAATTCTCCGGTGAGGAAAGGGAGGCATGGAGAGGTAAGGCATAGTGCTTACAGCCATGCAGCTATGCTGCAGAGCTGGAATTTACATCCCAGCTGTTTGGTACTTTACACTGGGCTATGAAAACTGTATTACACCGCACTTGGAGAAGTGGAAAGATATAAAAAAGTTTCAAATTCAAGGGGCATTGGAGGAAAATGAATGAGCTCTCCAGCAGCTGGATGCATCCAGATGCTATTTACATATATTCCTTCTTGGTGAGCTCAGATCAGTTCAAACCTCTGCATCCCTCATCGCATGGAAAGACTGACATCTTCACTGGGATTTCTACCATCCAAACACTAAATAATTTCCCAGGCACCCCTCCTCTGAATCTAGAATCCCCTAAGCTCAGGATTTCTACTATTCATTGTGTAGGTCATTTCTCTATTTGGACCTTATGTTAAACCTGGATGTTAGCCATGATTCCTCCACCTTGATTCTCCTGCCTACCCTAAATATTGCCACTTACAGTTATATTTCACAGTTTTCCTGGAAACTGGAAGGCAACTTAAAGTTTATTCATATGAGAACCTGTGGTGAGAAACAGCTACGTGCAGTTTCTGCCAGATGTGTATCTTTGATATAAATGAGATACAACCACCTTCCAGAGTCGCAGTGCCTAGTTATTAGACACCAGTAAGAGGCTCAGAGGTTCTCATCAAAAGTTCTTCTCACAAAAGAGCCTGCCCCACAAGCTGACTCCTACTAACCAACCGTAAGTAGGGAAGCCAACAGGGCTCCTCTCCCTAGGAGTGTGCGTGGTTAAAGGGAACTAATACTTGAGCAAGAGAAGCAATTGTGTAAGTGGTAGGGTTTCAGTTATCTTCTTTCACCCTGAGGATTACAGCCATGTGTGTGAGTGTAGCACACAGACACATCTCCAGCATGAAACATGGGTTAACAACAAAGACATCCCCCGAGCAGTTCACTGAGGCAAGACTTGTGGCTGGACAGCCTTGCAGTGTTACACAGGACACCAAGATATTAAGGCAACTGTGGAGAGAGCCAGAACGTTCCTGAGGTCTCTAATGTCACTAGTCTTTAAAAAGCCACCTCGTCTAAAGCCTGCATGTGGGACATTACCTCCTTTGTCCCACCCAGTGGCTATTCCAAAGGGTGACTTTAGAGAGGGAATTCCCTGCATCCTACAACAAAGGATGCTGTGTCTTTTCCAAGCAAAGGTGTGGTGAGGTCAGAGCTGCCATTGTGGTTCATGTTCATACCAAGTATGTCGAGTGTCTACCTGCCTGGTGAACTGTGGTGGTGACAATACCATAAGGCCTAGTCCTTCTCTTAAAAGGCTCAGGACTGAGGGACTGTCTTCAAATTATTTTGTGGACACGTGCTTTTCATGTCTACCCCCTTCTCAAAAACTTTCCCTCAGCAAATCTACACCATGTGGTTTTGATAGGGATGAGCTCCTATAAGCAAATCAACCACGGAAATGAGACTGTGATCTGAGCTTAAATAGTTTTTTTTAAAGTATCTTAAATAAATCAATGAATTTACTTATCTTTGGGGATTGGTTCAGAAGTGAGCATATGATCAAAGCTAACCCAAGTCTTCCCCAGGATTATTCTATCAAAGCTAGGGGGGAACACTGTTTCCCTCTGGAAAGGTTGATAGCAGTGAGTCATAAATCCAGAAACATGGAAATCACCATTTCATGCCAACTGAATAATACTTTTCTCCAAAATAAAGGCATATGGAGGCACACAGAGCGAATGGTAAGGAGACGATCCTGACTCTCCTGGACCCCCCATAACTCCAATGGCATTAGCCATGAATTCCATTCTGCTTACAGTTGCCTGAAGTGGGTTGATATTACAGCTGAAAACCCCATTATGCAATACAACAGTTTCCAACAATTCCACTACAGAGCTTTGATTTAAACTCGTGGGATGTTTGTACAGAGGGAGGCCATAGGAAATGGAAGGGTCTGCGTTCCTCTCCTGTGGTGTAAGGACTCAAGCTGGCTTTGGACAGCATTTACAACCAGGATTAGTCTTCATTCTCTCTATGAATCTGCTCAAAGTTAACAATCTTAAAATAGGAAGACAATATACATAAACACATATCTCAAGAGTGTCTTTTTAAAAATATTTTAGACACAAAAATTAAAGGCAAAGCTCAAATTAAGACTTTGGTCCACTCTTCAAAGACAAAGGCGTCTCAGCTGCTCCTGGTACTGACCATGGGATGTCCTTACACACAGGCCTTGAGTCACTTTGCTTATTCAAAAATATAACCTATGGAACAATATTCACAGTGCTCATGTTTGCAGGGAAAACAAAAACCAAACCTTACACTCACATTGTGCATTTGAAAACACCACGGGCTACTTGACCATTGACCACATTGTCCTTATTAAATTAAGCAGGAACCACGACACTCTGGCACGAAGGAGGAAGACCTGTAGAAGCAACTGGAACTCGGTTCAGAATCCTTTGCATTTTGATGTCTGGTTTTCTCATCTTTAAAATAAAGATTTGCTGCTAGAACTTTGTAAATCTCATAGATAATGCATATAAAGTTGACAGGCAGTAATGGCTGTCATTATCATTTTATTATATCATTACCGCAGCATATAAAAAACAAGGTTAAACCAAAGCAGACATGGACACCCAGTACTAAAATCCAACTAACTTTAAGTTTCCATTCAGCCACATGTTACAGATGCCCAACCAGGAGGAGCTGAACAGTAAGGGCTTATTTTTTTCTGTTATAATGCACTGTCCAGAGTAGGTATCTGCTGACATTAGTCTTGCTGCCACTAACAATAGATTTTGCCACTAATAATCTAAACTCTTTCTGTCTGTCTGCTCTGTCATCCTTAGCATGCTGGTCTGTCACCTATGACTGTAACCGCCCAACACCAAGTGGTCTAGTAAGGCCCAAAGCAGGGAAGGAGGAAGGGGACCCCGCTCTGATCACTTCCCTCCTTTACATCAGGAAATGCTGGAGCTTTTGTAGAGCCATGCTTCAATGCCTAGATATTTCCCTCTGTATCATTTTGATAAGAAATGCATCACAAAGCCTCTGTTAGAGACTGGTGATTGTTTACCCTGCTCAGCTCCTGCTACAGATTACATCCAGAGAGAAACAGATGGGCTGGGATTTGGGTAGGCCAGCTGGGGGCATCTTCTCCATACTGTGAGTAGGAGGATAAATCAGTGTGCTAATTTTGAGGGCCATTCGCTAGTATTCTATAAACTTAAAAGTGCACATACCCTTCAAGCCAGGAATTTCATTCCTTTGGAATACCACTGAGAGACAGCAGCAGGTGTTGTATTTGCAAACAGTTTGGGAAATAAGGATGGGCAGAGCGTCACTGTAACGATGCCACAAATTGGAAAGGACCCAAACATCTATGCCTATAGACATGAGGAAGTATGAGCTATTGAAACCCTGTGGCACCAACAGCCTCGGAGGAAATGTCACAAACCCAAAGGGACTGACAGACAAAGACCTCAAAATTTTATTGACGGGATCATGTAACATATGGGACAATATGTACCACAGTAACATATTTGTGAATCAAGAACAAAATACTGATACCTGCTGTCTTGATTTTCTGTTGCTGTGATAAAACACCATGACCAAAGCAACTTATAAATGGAAGGGTTTATTTATGACTTATAGTTGAAAAGGGATAGGAATCCATCACCATGATGGTAGGGAGCATGGCAGCAGGCAGGCAGGCAGGCATGGTGTTGGGGCAGCAGCTGAGAGCTCACATTCAGATCCATAAGTGGGAATGGTTTGAGTCTTTTGGAAACGCCAATCCCATGCCCTGTGACACACCTTCTCTGCTAAGGCCACACCTCCCAATCCTTCCCACACAGTTCCACCAAACTGGGGACCAAGCGTTCAGGCACACGAGTCTACGAGGGACATTCTCATTCAAAACACCACACCTATTTTTTTATATATATTTCAACATGGCATACTCCAAAAGACTATAAAAAGATAACCAAACTGATAGGAGCTATTCATTTTTGAGAGAGTATAAGTCTGAGGACCATGAAAGGCAAACTTTATGATATTTTATACTACAGTGCATCAGTGGGGTAAGAGGCAACCACTGAAAACTATGAGCAGGAGCTGGAGAGATGGCTCAATAGTTAAGAGTATGTACGGCCCTCATGGGTAACTGCGACCTAAGTTCTGTTCCCAGCAACTTGGTGACTTGAAGCCAGCCACCTGGAACTCTGGCTCCAGAGGATCTACCACCTCTGGCCTTTGGCGGCACCTGCACTCACATGCTCATACACTCTTATACATACAATTAAAAAATATATATATTTAAAAATAATTTTTAGAAAGTAGTATCAAATGAGGCATGGTGGTGCACATCTACAATCCCACCACTCAAATGGGTGCCAGTCTGTGGGCAGTCTGAGATCCATATAGAGACCTTGTTTATACACACACACACACACACACACACACACACACACACACACACACATACATTCATACATGCACACTCACACATATACACACACACACCACGGAGTACCTGTTTTTCTGTATTTTCAGAGTCCTAGCTTACCTTTCTGAGCAATTATTTTAGCGATGGCTGGCTCAGAAGGCTGTAGCAGAAAGATCATCATGAGCTTGCAACCAGCCTTGGCTACATGGTGAGCCCCAGGAAAGCCTGTGCTAAAGACACTGTCTCAAAACAGACCAAAGTCAGGGCTGGAGAGTTGACTCCAATGGCTAAGAACACTGGCTGCTCTTCCAAAGGACCTGGGTTTGATTCCCGGCATCCACATAGAGGCCTATAACCATCTATAACTCCAGTTCCAGGGAAGCCAGATGTCCTCATCTAGTCTCCATGGTACACACAAGATAATAAAAACACATTGTAGCCGGGCAGTGGGGGTGCATGCCTGAAATCCCAGCACTCAGGAGGCAGAGGCAGGTGGATCTCTGTGAGTTCGAGACCAGGCTGGTCTACAGAGCTAGTCCAGGACAGGCTCCAAAGCTACAGAGAAACCCTGTCTTAAAAACCAAAAACCAAAAACAAACAAACAAAAAACAAAAAACCAAAAAAACAAAAACATCGTTTTAAAAAGACCGAAGTTTAAAACTAAAAATAAATTGCTTTTGAGGAAAGGCTGCCCTATTGTGGTTAGAGGATGCCTAGGGCATCTACATTTCTGATGCTCTGGTGTGAAGAAAGTTTGAGAGCAAGGAAATATGCATTGGGAGTTAATCTGTGGACCAATGGAAGGCTGGGGCAGGAAAGCAGATCTCGGGTGATGGGTGTGGCCATCCCATCTTCTGCTAGCCCTTGGGCCTCCAGCCAGGGTTTTCCAGATCAGCCTCTGGAGCCACCAGGGATCTGCCCTTTGTGCTGCAGCCTGTCTGCTCAGGAGACACCAAGTGCCTCCACAGCCAGGCACCTGAGACTAGCTGCCCACTAGCCCCACTCTGTGAGTCCAGAAGAAGCCACAGGCACACACTTGCTGGGTTCCAGGCTGCCTGCGTTGGTTCTTTGTCCTTCTCTCTCCTCCCACCTTCCAGCCCTTCTAGGCCATGGTTCTCCTTCAGTGACTGACAGCACATGGCTGTCTGATGCCAGTGTCTCACCCCACGCCCACTCCAGCCCACAGTCTGCAGGACCCTCTGGGCCCTGATAATAGGCGCCAATCCATCCTCTGCCCAAAGACATGTCAGCTGCAGACAGCCACTTGAAGACTCGACTGGTCCAGCCAAATGCCCGCAGTCTCCCAGGCGCCATCCTAGCCTTGCAGCCTGCCAGATGTGACTTGCGTAAGTCAATCAAGGAGACTGACAGCCAAGAGAGACTGAAAACAAACAAGGCCAAGTCTTTTCTGATGGGGCCAGATGGAGACCCTAGGGAATCGGGCAGAGTAAACAAACATCAAGTAAACAAAGCATTCTTCAGCTAAAACAACAGAGAAGGAACCTTTCTCTCTCTCTCTCTCTCTCTCTCTCTCTCTCTCTCTCTCTCTCTCTCTCTCTCTCTGTGTGTGTGTGTGTGTGTGTGTGTGTGTGTACATGGAAATTTTCATAATAGAAGTAACATAAAGCCCAAATCACATTGCCCTCCTGTGCCCTTGTAGGAGCAATCTCCAGCTGAAGAGAAGACCCTTTCTCTCCCCCTCTTATATATATTCTACAGCTTCCCCAAGGCCCAGTTCAAAGGCAATGTTCTCTAGGGAGCCTTCCTAATCCCATCTCCCTCTGATTCCACCCAGTGAAAACAGACATACCTCCTTTGGGTTTTTATTTCATATTTCTTAGACCATATTGTTGGGTAGAATGGAGTTATCTGCATGCTAACCCTACAGGCCAGCCTTTGAGTACATTCAAGAGACTGGTCCACTATCCCTCTGTTCTCAGTACCTAACCCAGTGAGAAGTAATCAATGAATAAAGAGATCAATCATTCATTCATTCCATATGCAGTCATTGTACATATGGGTATGACAGGCATTAACAAGATGAACAAGACAGTAACTTCTTCAACTTCATGGAACCTACAGTCTGAGAGATCAAGACAGTCGTAAAGACAGACAACTATCATAAAGAGTGGGCCACAGAGATGGTTCAGCAAGTAAACATGCTTACCACAAACCTGATGAGTCATTAGGTCCTCTAAAGCCATGTGAAAGGCAGATATGGTGTGGTTGCTGATATAGAAGACAGAGACAAGAAGCTCCCAGGCCAGCTAGCATGGAAAAAATCAAATAGAAACTGACAGACAACTCCTGAACTTGCCCTCTGACCTCTACACACACTCTAGCCATGTGTGCATACCTGTGCACATGTAAATTATTTTTAATTTTTTTGTTTAGAAGGATGCAGGGTCAGCAAGCTGGCTTAGTGGGTAAAGGTGTTTGCTACCTTGCTGCCAACCCTGATAATAGCCTGAGTTCAGTCCCCAGAACCATGTCATGGAAGGAGAGAGAGAACTGGCTTCAGTTCTTTCATCTCTACATGTATGCTGTGGCACATGCACACACACACACACACACACACACACACACACATGAAATAAGTGTAAAAATGACGATGCTCTCATGAAATACAGACAAGGCAGGAAGGTGGTATGAAGGAGAGAAGGTCCAGTTTCACCCAAGAAAGGAGATGCTTCAAGAACAAAGTAATGCTGACTTGGCATGTTAGTTTAGAAAGGCATCCAAGGAGCTGGTGATGGTTTGAATGTGTGTCCCAAAGTTCAAGGGCTGGGAACCAAACTCCAAGAGTAGCAGTGTTGAATGATGGACGGGGCCCAAGAATACCTCCCCTCAGATGTCAGGGCATTGCCATTATAGTAAAAATGAGTTCCTTTGAGGAGGACATATATTAATTTACTTTCTCTATAATCTTATAAAGGCAGAAATCCAACTAAAGAGAAGGGGAGGCAAGAGTTTTAGGGGGGATATGGGGACAAGAAAGGCAAGAAGAGCCCTCATGCCACAAGCAGGCTGACATATATGGAAAGGGGGGGCTAGAGTAGGAAAATCTCAGATCACAGAACATTTCCAAGAGAGTTTTGGGGTGTCATTGAACTAGTGCTGTCCATTAGGAGAGGTTTCCTTAATACCCAGCTGTATCACGAATCTTAAAAGTTCTTATTAATAAAATCAAACCTGAAGCCAGGTACTGGGGTCAACGCTGGAAGATCAGAGAAGCAGAACAAGCCACAGCTTCCTCACCTGGCCAACACCTCAGCTGATCCTGTTTCCTCAGACTGGAAGCCTCTGTGTCCTTATCCGAATGGATCTCAGTTGAACTGCTTCCCGAAAGCCTGAATGCTTAACCAGCCTAGTTCCTGGTTTTCACACCTTATATACATTTCTGCTTTCTGCCCTCACTCCCTGGGATTAAAGGCTCACTTCTTGGAATTAAAGGCTCACCATGCCTGGCTGTTTCCAATGTGGCCTTGAACTCACAGAGATCCAGATGGATTTCTGCCTCTGGAATGCTAGGATTAAAGGCGTGAGTGCCAACATTTTCTAGCCTCTGTATCTAGTGGCTGTTCTGTTCTCTGACCCCCAGATAAGTTTATTAGAGTGCACAATATTTTGGGGAACACAATACCATCACACCCAGCGGTGCTCAGTCATTGGTGGGAACAGCCTGTTTAAATCATGGGCATAAGCAAAACCAGGAAGGGCTGCAGCTGGGGCCATTGCCAATGAATGCTCCCCTCAGCCTAAGGCTCAAGTGGCACATACTCACTGCTGACACGCTTGCCTTCAACTAAAGTATCAGTCAGCAGGTAGGTGAGAATCGGCTGCAGGAGACAAAAAGAAAAATATCCCAGGGTGAGGGGCCCTTTATAAGCAGGAACACCATTGCATAAAACAATGCAGCTAAATCACTTAACATGAAGGTAGGGAAAGCCAGGGTGTGCATGGAACTGGCTGGTTGGCAGGACCATGATCATGGTGGGTAGAGCATGTGAGCAATGGGAGACATAGGTCATGTTGACAACTGGGAGTGTCAGAGCAGATTTAACTGTGGAAAGAGGCCCTGGCAAGAAGGCTCACAGCAGGCAGGCGAGGTGACTAGGAGATCTCAGCAAATATTCGGGAGTGAGGTAAGGCTGTACAGGAAAGGAAAGGAAGAGGGGAGTTAATGGAAGGATGGAGTGTAGGAATGAACGAAGTGGCAAAAAGAAAAGCCAGCTTTACCTCCCTCGAGGACAGCTCTGCAGATGAGTATTGCCACCTGCCCCCATCCAGGATAGTCTCGGGCAGATATGAAATCGAGCTGTGCCCAGTCAGAGCCCAAATTCCCAGGAGGTGCAGCCATAGTCTTGGGCGCGTTCATATTTCAGGGCCAGATGGTGTTTGCCTCATTGACTTTCATTGCTGATGTCGTCTTGTACGCTGGGTTTTCACTGGTTGTTTTATTTCCTTTTTTTCCCCCTCATTCATTCTCCTCTTGCTCCACTTTTGTGTTTTACACCGCGTTCATCACTCTGGCAGAGAGACAACTGGATCTCTCAGCAGGTGGAGTTTACAGGGAGCCAAGAAAACCTAGTTCCCACAGCTGAGCCTCTCCGCTCTGGGAAAACACTGCAGTGGGAGCCCTGAGAACAAATAGTAAACATAGTTTCAGTGGAAATCACCATTGAATGAGTAAAATGGCAAAGCCACCAATTACAGCCATGGCTGAAAGGTCGACTTCTGGTCTTAAGGATTTCCTTCTTCCCAGCCTCGTTACCGTCTTGCATGGAACCAAGTCTAAAGATCAAGTTCAAGGATGGTTGCTATCCAGGTGCTGTCTGATGTGATTGTTTCCCTGTTTTGGCCACCAGAAAGGACAATAAACTTAGCCATCTGCTCATACCGTGCTCAGACCCTAAGTGCCTATCATAGTCAAGGATTCCATCTTTCCTTCCTAACCAAACAACATCCCCTTCTACTCAAACCCAGTTCTAGCTGCTTCCAGAAATATTGGTCCAGCATTCTCTGGTACTTCCTCGATAGCCTTGTCCAGTTTGTCTTGGTCTGAGTCTCCTGGATATTAGGTACTTCTATTTTAGCTCCTTTAGACCCTTAGACCCTTAGGAATGGAGTGGAACCTTGTCTTTCCTTTTAGGACCTTTGAGGATGGCCTGTACCACGGTGAAGCTGAATGACACTTGTGTCTGTGGCCTGCTTTGATGTCCTGTAAAGCCTGGGCCAGCACCTGTCCATCAACTACTCATGTGGCTTCTGCTCCCCCACCTGCGTCATCAGCATCTGTCCACAAGGAGCACGACCTGTCCCATGTTCTGAGGTCATACGAAGAAATAAGGCAAAGCAACCCACGTCCATTCCTGACATCTTTACTACTCGTGTGCACACTGGCCCTTCCTTTTTGGTTGTTATCTCTCACTCCCCTTGCTTGTATTTAGGGCATTATGTAACTGTCTCACATTTGGATTTAACTGACTCTTAGGATATTGATCGATCCTTTTCTGACTGGCACATGGTTCCCTGGGCACAGATTCTACACTTGTGTGGAGGTGGTGGTGATGGTGTCCTGTGTGTCAGTGGAACAGCAAGAAAGTAGCATGGCAGGTGCCAACTGGCAGCCTCTCTGGATCAATAATATTAATGATTTCGAGTCTTCCAAAGAGCTCCTGCCAACACTTTTGGCTTTTTCAATACTATTACCACAATTACAAGGGCACCCCATGGTCCTTTTCCTTAAAGAAATGACAGAATGCCCCAAATAAGAGTACTCTTGATTCTTGTCGACGAGGACTACATCCTAACGTTTGCTACAGAAGTGAATGGTGGGGTTGTGCTTGACCTTAATTTGGGGATCAAGGTACCAGAAGGAGAGATGGCATCATCTTTTGAGAGCTCATTTTGCCACTTCCACATTGCCCTGAGGATTTCCAGCCTTGACATTAGGCAATAGTTTAACAAGAAATAACCTGAGGTGTTTCCACCTGCTTTCATGGAGATACGTTATATGCTTAGTTGGCAAGACAAAGTTTTGGGGTAGACACTCTAGCTCCACTCTGCTGTGTTGTTAGCCAAGAATATATTCTTAAAGCCCCCCCCCCACCTCTATGAACCTTCGCTATCTGTGGTAGATTGAATGTAATTAGCCCCATTAACTCAAAGGAAATGGCACTATCAGTAGGTGTGGCCTTGTTGGAGGAAGTTGTGTCACTGTGGAGGTGACTTTTGAGGTCTCCTATGCTCAAGCTATTCCCAGTGACACAGTTTACTTCCTATTGCCAGCTAGTTATGTCTGTCTGCATGCCATAATGTCATACCATGATGATAATGGACTGAACCTCTGAAACTGTAAGCCACCCCAATTTAATGTTTTTCCTTTATAAGAGTTGCCATGGTCATGGGTTGTCTTCACAGCAATGAAAACCCTAACTAAGACACCATCCATTATATAGGGAGTGTGGGACTCAACAAGATCTCAACTGATAGTGAATGGCAGGCAAGAGTCTATGGTCATCACGCAATGTAGGGGAAGGACTTTAGGAGCAAGAACACACAGCTAGAGAAAGAAAAAAAGCCTAGAATCTGTGGAAGTCATTTATTCATTTACTTACTCAGCATTTGTTTCTTGAGGGCCTACTCTATGTTAGGCTAAAGTGATTAATGGAAACGCAATTCAAGCTACATATGCAACTTTGAATTTTATATTCACCATAATTTTTAAAAAGTAAGGGGATAGAGAGGTGGCTCAGTGGTTTAAAGCATTGGCTGCTCTCCCAAAGGATGCAGATTCGATTCCCAGCATCCATCCAGTAGCTCTTAACTCTTTATAACACCATGCCCAGGAGATCCAATACACTCTTCTGGCTTCTGTGAGCATAAGTCATGCATGTGGTGTACAGATATATAGGCAGGTAAAACATTTGTACATATAATAAATAAAAGGGTGAAAAAAATTAAAATAAAAAGTAAGTGGAAATAGGTGAAAATAATTATAAAAAGTAGCAGAGTTTTTTAAAATAACATTTTCATACATACTTAGTTACCCAAGAAATTATCACCCTAGCATGCACAAAGCCCTGGATTCAATCCCCAGCATAAAACCAGGTATAATGGTATATGCCTGTGATCCTTGCACTTGTGGGGTGGGTGGAGGCAGAAGAACCAGAATTTAAGGACATTTTTGGCTACATGTGTTCAAAGCCAGTCTAGGCTACATGAGGGTCTGTCTGTCTATCTATCTATCTATCTATCTATCTATCTATCTATCTATCTATCATCTATCCATCTATTTCTATATAATCAATATGTAGAGGACCAAAGAGACATGTTATGTTCTGGCTTTCACATAAAAATACCGAAGCCCAGGGTGCATTTTATATTCTTGGCACATTTCAACTCTAGTCAAACACCAAGTCTCCATCAGACACTTGTGAATACTAGTAATTGCCCTGGACAAGTGAGTTCCATATCACTTTCTAGTGGGAACAATCTGGACAGGAAAGACTATTAAGAAAGTTACGATGTTATGAGGAGGATAGTGACACACAACCATGATCTCAATGTGCAGACCAAGGAACAGCTCCCTAAGCTTGTATATCTGCTGATGGGGCCTGCATTGTCACTGCTGTTGCTGATGTACTCATCAGGGGCAAGGCAGTGAGCTGTGTGCATTCAATACCTTCAATAATCTCAGCCTCTGGCACATCTACTAGGTGTTGCTCTTACACTTATGTGGTGAGGAGACAGAGGCCTAGAAACTCTAAGTTGCTTCAGACCATATGGCTGCTGAGAGTGAGCCAAGAAACCCAGTCTGGCTGATTCCTTACACTTGGGCATGTATTTACTATTCTACTTACTGTGTTCCTTCGGGGGAGTTAGTCCATCTGAATCTGCTAACAACATGTGGTTGTTTCTTAGCAGTTAGGGTGGTTGCAGGGGATAAGAGGCAACTGTCAGGAGTGGTGTGAATTGGGTACTCTACCTCACTAGGATGTCAACTGTCAGGAGTAGTGTGAATTGGGTACTCTACCTCACTAGGATGTCAACTGTCAGGGGTGGTGTGAATTGGGTACTCTACCTCACTAGGATGTCAACTGTCAGGAGTGGTGTGAATTGGGTACTCTACCTCACTAGGATGTCAAAGACAGGCACAGTCCTTTGGTTCTTCTCATTTAGCTTACAGCCATCTATATACTGGTTGACAAGAGTCTGATTGGAGGTTGGGGCTCTTGTCCCTAGGACTAACTGAGTCCTTAAGGAGGTCTGCCTGGCATCATGACCACCACCTCCCACTGTCACTGTGTGCACTAGGTCTCTCTCAACTAGAACTGATGGTTCCCACTGACATTGACTGGAGGGAACACTATAAAACACCACCTTCTCATGGTGGGTTCCTCAAGGCACAGCAGAACAAACTCAAAATGTCCACATTAAAGAAAAATGACATTTTGAATAAAAATAAGATTTACAGTATCTGTTAAAGTTCATATTCCTACATGGCTGCCAATAGCTGGGACTTGGTAATCGCTATTTCCCTTAGATGGGTATACATACTTCCATTGGCCATGGCTCTCCCCACACCCCACTATATCCCAGGCAACTGAGATTATACCTTTGATCTATTGTCACCCCTGTCATTGCTGTCTGTTGTAGAGACCCATCTCCCGGTAGGCCCATCTCTACAAGATAGAGCCCACAGTCTGGCCATGTGGTCCTTAAGGCCAACAGGTATACTCTTTACTTACCTGTGCCTTGCAACATGGTCTGGTCCTTCAGATCCTCCACTCAGCCATTCTGCTCTGCAGACCCAAGTGGTCAAAGGCACCACCATGCCCAGGCAGGTGCTGGAACTATCTTCAGACCCTTCCAGCACTGAAGAGATTCTGAGATACTAATGTCTGTTTCAGTGTGTGGTGTGCTTTTGAGGAGATCAACCTGAAGAGGCCTGGGGGACCACTTTACCTTTGTCAGGGTTGAGGGAAATGTCACACTGTCTTCTTAGGGAGACCACATAGAGAAACAGCTAGGAGCCCAGACTTGGAAGCCATGTCTTTTGGTTTGAATGGCTTCCACCACTCACGATTTGTGTGAACTTAGAAAATGCTCCTCCCCTCCCCTGCTTGTTTTCCCAGGTGAGAATGCTAACAGAATAGGAGGCACTCACATGGGTTCTGTGGTACAGCCAGTGTTGTGCAAGTCACTATTATTCTTACAAAAACACAAGCCACACTTGCAGCATGAAAGCTACTGTAATGTTTAATCTGACCAGCATATAATTGTAGTTGGTTGTTTGTTTTTGGTTTTTTGCTCTTTACTCTTTTGGCTCTTTGCAGAGGGAGGGAGTCTGCCACCCAGCTCTCAAATAATCACACCTGGAGACTTCTTCTTACTTATAAATGCCTGGCCTTAGCTTGGCTTGTTTCTAGGCAGCTTTTCTTAACTTAAATGATCCCATCTACCTTTTGCCTCTGGGCTTCTATCTTTCTCTATTCCATATACCTTTCTTTACTTCTTACTCCATGGCTTGCTGTGTAGCTGGGTGACTGGCCCATGATGTCCTCCTCTCCTCCTTTTCTTTCTCCTTGATCTTCTCCTTTTTTTCCTTCTATATATTCTCTCTGCATGGCAGCCCCACCTATTTCTCTCTTCTGCCTAGCTATTGGCTGTTCAGCTCTTTATTAGAACAATCAGATGTTTTAGACAGGCAAAGTAACATAGCTTCACAGAGTTTAACAAATGTAACAGAAAAGAATGCAACACATCTTTGCATCATTAAACAAATATTCCACAACACAAACAAATGCAACACATCTTTAACTAATATTCCACAACACAGAGTAGGCCTAGAAAACCTAATAGCTGTTTTTTTCACGATACTATCACCACAGAGTTCAAACTCTAGAAGACCCTTGCTTCTTTTAGAAAGCTTCTGAGTCAGCCAGACATGATGGCATAGGCTATTTATCTTAACACTTAGGAGACAGAGGCAGGAGGATCAGGAATTTGAGTCAACTTTAGCAAATTGGAGAACAACCTGGTCTACATAACACCAGGCCAAAAAAAGAAAATAGAAAGCTGTGACTTCTTAGCAGAGATTAAGGGTATAATGCCACATCTCATGATGGTATGCTGCCAAGAAACAGGTCTAACAATAACGCCCGTTTTTGCTTCTTACTCTCTAGAAAGAGGTGATGTATCTCACAGAGAATAGTTGGCTGCCAGACCATCTCATAACCAAGATTCCACAGGTCTGTTCCACAGTGACTGGGCAGCCAAGCACAAAGTTTGATTACAGCCTCATGACACAGCTGCAGTGTGAGATGAAGGTACTAAGCAGAGTGTTTTCCCATCACCAACAAACGGCTGGAGGGAAGTAGGGATCTACTCTGCAGAGGAAAACGCAAGTGCCAACGCCAGGGAGGGGTTGGCACATAAGGGATGAGGTCAGGGGCCCAGAGGAGGCTGCTGTGGGTGACCTGGGTGAGCGGGTTGGGGCTGGGGTTCTTGAAAGCCTCAAAACAGAAGAAAGAGCGTGTAGAAGCCAGACACCTGGACTTTAGGTTTGTTTGTACCACAGCAGGGCTTCTAAAACTTTCTCTACTTGTGACTTCTCACCAGTCAAGTAACTTTGACATGACCCCAAGTATATAGGTATATAAAATAGGTATACAAATGAAACATTTACTGATAATAAATCATAAAGAAACACTTAAAATTACTTTATATGTGTGTGTGTGTGTGTGTGTGTGTGTGTATATATATATAACTTAAAGATTAAAGAAATTGGCATACTAGTGAGATGAGTGTATTTGATTTTTTTACACAAATAATCAAGACTTATCTGAATATTTGATGCTGCAGGATATGGAGTGTCTTCAATGTCTTTCAAAGTTGATCCATATTTTTATTTTGCAGTGGTCAATGCTGAAAACATCATTTCACATAAATACATAGGACAAAATGGCAGACATTTGTTTAGGGTTATTTCAGAAATTGTTGGATATTCTGTCCTAACATAAAGCCAATATTTATTTTTATGATTTTTTTTTTGTCTAACTCAAACAGCAATTTTTGAAAGCAAATATTTAAACACAATACAATCAGAAGATTTGATACTTACAGACTGAGGAATGATGGCAAAAAATATTAAAATTCTGTTTTCCATAATTAAGTCATTAAGTTTCTATAAGAGAAGAAAATTTTGCATGCACAGTAAAAACACACACAAGAATCTTGATTCTAAGTAGGGATATTTCGGGTAGTGTCTGTTAGCACTGAATAGCACGAAGGCATGTGTGCAGTACAAAATACATGTGAGGTACAAAATATGCATGCTGCTTGCAAAATATGTAAGGCTGCAGTGAGACCATGCCATGCAACACAGGCAAGTGCTTCCAGAAATACCTCTGATTCCTTATGCGTTTGATTTTGAATTGGGATGCGGTGGCTGCACATACAGAAACTTTTCCCTATAACTAATTTTCCTCAGTTGCTCACACAACCCCATGTTGGAGTTGTGACCTACAGTTTAAAGAGCTTGTCTAGAGACCAGGAGAATAGCTTGTATTCTTCTAGCCCCCAGCCTGCTCATGCAAGGAGACTGGATGGCATGTCTCCCGCAATCCCTGATTAAAAAAAAAAAAAAAAAAAAAGGCTTCCTCCCCTGCTTCTTATTCTGGAATGGCTGTGGTCATTAGTTCTGTCTGCCCAGAGCTTTCAGAGGCACACAGTAATTCTCCAAAGGGAGAGCTCTACCTACAAAAAGATTCAAGTTTCTGTATTAGAAGAGGCTTAGACCCTCAGAACCAAAGAGGGCTAAGCATCTTCCAATACAGAGGCTTTTTGTCTCATAGAGACAGTGTCTGCAACTTACACACTCTTTCAGGAAGTCAACAGTGTGTATACCTGATAATAAATTATAAAATATGTTCATAACACAGTGTCGGCATGGAGGAGAAAAGACAAAATAACTGAGAAATGCAAAATCCAGCAAACTCATGCAGAGGGCCTGACCTCTGAATGAAGAATTAGCAGATCAATGCATCCTATCAGGCCTACATGCAACAATTTACTCTGTATCACATTAACTTCATCATCCAGGTAGGTGTAAGGATACCAGTGAATTAGGCTACTGTCTAAGATGCTATCAAGACATCTCCTTCAAGGGCTGGGGATGCAGTCAGGGGTAGGATGCTTACTTAATATATAATAAGGCCCTGGAATGATCCTCAGCAGAGAGGGGGGCGTAGAGGGAGGGAGGGAGGGAGGGAGGGAGAGAGAGAGGGAGGGAGAGGGAGAGAGAAAGGGGCATGAAAGTAGAACATGCCTATAATACTGGTATTTCAAGTGCTAAGATAGGGCTATGAGTTTGTTATCAGCCTGGACTATGTAGTAACACTATGTCTTTAAACATTGAGGATAGGGAGGCCTTTTCCTCCAACCTAAGTCATAACCCCATTCTATACCATAAGTTAGTAAGAGGTCTGAAATCAAGGTACTTCCACAGTTTTCCCCCAAACTTCACAGAGATTTCCCCCAAACTTCACAGATCCTGAGCTCTGGTGTCAGGAGTGTCTCTTCCTTTCCCAGAATCCTAGATGCCTCCCACTGATGGAGCCTGATAATAAATGAGTTCATTACCCTGGCTGCTGGGGCCAGTGACAGCCCATCTGCTGGCATGATTAATTAAAACTTTGACTGGCGATGGAAGTGCCATCTCAGGGCTGGAAAGCAATTAATCGGAGTGTCTTCCAGACCATCATTTCTGCTGGATCATAAAGAGATCCATGGCAGTGGGAGTGGGGTCCTCCCCATTGCCCCACCGTTCTCTATATTCCCTACAGGTACTCCTTCCCACAGCAAGTTCAACCACACTTAAAGTGGAGGCAGAGGGAATGAACCAGACCTTGGAAGTCCCTAAGTGGAGCAGAGGAACTCTCATGTTGGGAAGAGTTCCCCACTCCTTCCAGGAGCTGTGAGTGTTGAGGTTGGAAACAGAGTTTCACCTTGTAGGAGATCAGCCCCCACCCTTATTTACCCCAGGAACTCTTGAGGAATGAGACTTAGTTAGAAATAAAGAGGAGAGAAACAGAGAGAAAACATAGGATGGACTCGGGTGGACCTGGATCTTTATCCAAATGGGCCGAGAACTTTATTACAAAGGTCTGTTTATAACAATGCCAAGGGGTGGAGCAAAAGACCTCCCCTTGCTAGTTACAGTCCCCTGGTGCCCAGGCCCGTGGTCCAATCAACCCCTTACGCAGTCCTGCTGGGTACAGCCACTGGGAAACCTCGTGGGCTCCAACACAGCCTCTTTTCTGGACCTTGAGCTCTGGCTCAGGGAACTACTACTTTCTATCTCTGTATTTCTCAGGGTTCTCCACAAAAGCAGATGAGTGAGATATATGTTCTTGTTTTTGTGATGGGGTTAAGTCCTGATAAATCCATCATCAGTTGACAATGTCCTGGTCTGAAAATACATTTAGGAACCATTGAATGGTTTGGAAAACTGTCTCCCAAAGGTCTCGATCAACAGCCTGTGGCTCTATCTAAAGATGCTAGAACTCTAAGCAGCGGGAGGAAACTAAGTCACTGGGGGCGTGCTCTTGAAGGGATGGAACCCCGGCCCATTCCCCTTCTCACTTTCTGGCTGCCATGGGGTGAGATGTTTCCTTTACCAGACAATCACATGATGTATTGCCTCATTACAGACCCCAGAGCAATGGGCCAACCCACTGACACTGCCAGACTTGTGAACCAAAATAAAATGCCTTCTCCTTTTATGCTGACTTCCTCCGGGATTTCATTACAGTGATGCAAAGATGATTGGCATACCTGTCGAGCATCATAACTGATCAGCTGTGCATGATCAATTGTTCTACTTTGCAATCTCATGCTGACTAGGAGATGCAGCTTGCTGCCACTGCCCAGAATGGAGAAGAAATATATTGCTGCAGATCCCCAACCTGGGCAAAAAAAAAAAAAAAAAAAAAAAAAAAAATTATAATTCTAAGTACAACGCTACTGAATAAGCATGCTTTTACAGCATTGTAGAGTTGAAAAATTACAGGGTGAGCCATTCATTCTAAGTCAGGGATTCACTTACTAATGTGAAGAGATTCATTGCAGAAATCAAGTACTGACATACTGATGGAGGGCAGGAAGTCCCATGCTCTGTTATCTGCAAGCTGGAGAATCAAGTAACCCAGCGGTGTGCTTTCTAAAGCCCTGTGAAGAAGAATCCTAACGTTCAAAGGTAAGAGAACATGTGAATTGCAGTTCCAATTCCCCATCCCTCCATGACCTTTTTCTTCTGATGATGTAATCCCCACAGTCTTCTCTCTAAGCTCTCAGTGAGTTAGATGATGCCTATCCACCCTGAAGAGAGAGAATCTTTATTTAATCCACCAACTCAGATGCCAACCAATTCTAGAAACACAGCTGTTTGTTGCCAAAAGTGGATAGAAAACATTACAGTGATTCCCGAAAGTGGCTGTACATGGAATCAGCTGAGGATGTCTTAGAGACTTTCTTGTTACCATAATGATAACATACCCTAACAAAAGCATCTCAAGGAGAAAGGGATCATTTCAGCATGCAGTTTGAGGGTATAGTCATGGCAGGGAGAGCAAAACAATAGGAAGTTGAAGCAACTGGTCACATCAGATCCATCGTCAGGAAACAGAGAAATGAACGCATGCTCAGCTTGCTTTCTCCTTTTTATACAATCCAGGATTCCATGCCCACCCACAGTAAAGATGGCTCTTCCCATATCAATTAATATAATCAAGATGATCCTCCATCTCCCAGAAGACTCTAGAGCCTATCAAGTTGACCATCAATGCTATCACAGGATCCTTTTTTGTTTGATTGCTGGTTGACTGAACTTTTTTGAGATACGGTCTGATCCTGTAGCCCAGGATGGCCTTGAACTTGTTGTGATCCTGAATACCGGGCATTACAAGTGTGAGCCTCCATGCTGGCCAGCTGGGGAATCCTTAAACATGACTTCTGCTGGCTCCTTGGCTCTGATTTAAACAGCTGGGCCTGGGATGTACATGTTGAGAGTCCTCGGAGCTCTCTGGGTGATCCAAATGTGCAGCACAGCTGGGATAGTCTGAAGCCCCCACCCCACCCCCCAGGACCCTTGAAGAGCCAATCTCTGTGAAAAGATCGGTGCCAGGGAGATCCTGACAGGAGAGAGCAACAGGGGGCTCAGTTAACTGTTCCTTGAGGTTGGAAGGATGAGAGGGCCTGCTCACTTTGCAGCCCCATGAAGACAGCTCTTAAAATGGCTTCCTCTTTCCCAGGGCAGAGCCAATGGTGACAGAGGTGGGAACTTCACCCAGGGAGCAGCAGAGAGCAGCTAGTGGCAGACTGTAAGAACTTTTCTAGAAAAGAGAGAAAGGTTGGGGTGAACGTGGTTGAGGCAGAAATGGGTAGGTGAGACCAGGAGCAGTGACCAGGTGGGTGGCTTGTTCTCAAAGAAGGGAGAAGCTGGAAACATGGTAAGCCAGCCTTGACAGTATGTTGAAGGGTCTTCCTTGCACATGTCCTTGACTCTGGGCCACATTCTCCCCAAGATTCCCAGGACCCAGGAAGGGGGTGAAAGGAGATAAGAGTCCCATACCCTGTGGCTACTAGGGTACCTGGCATCTCTACGCCTTGGTTTGCCCCTCATCACTTCCCTTTGAGGTTACTATAGCAACCTCTACATGGCTTTCCTGCATCCTGCCCTGAGGATCTCCCTCATCCCACTGCATACTGTGACCTGCATAACCTTGCTGAAGTGCCCACCTGTTCCCTTTCTCTCTTCAGAATCAAGGGTCTCCAGAGATAATTGTTCCATCCTGTCTTTATAGTGGGACTCATTCCCATTTCCCATCATGCACTTGTACCTCCAGGCCAACCACTTACCCTTCCATAAGCCCGTCCTGACCTCTGCTGAGTCCTCTATTTGCACAGCCTACCCCTCTCTCTTGATTAAATTCTGTACCATCAATGTTCATCTTAAGTACTGCCAATTCCAGAAAGCATCCTCTGTAATGAAGACGAAAGCCAACCGCTTTCCAGTGCCTCTGCTGCTCTTCCCACGCCTCTTTCCTGGCTTGTGAACTTCTCACCCTACCAATCCATGGACTTGCCGAACACAAGCCATGTGCATTCTTCAAAGTCCATTTTTCTTGAGTGCCCAGGAGTATAGATACAGCAGGTGTCCCATGCACATTTATTAACTTGAATCTATAAAGTGGGAGTGAGTACGTACAGATACCTGCTTGTGGGCAGCAGGAAGATCAATAAGAACCCTTCCTTCCCATCAACCTTTGCATGGGATAAGATCCTTGCAGCCTTCCCATGGGGAGAAACATAAGAGGATGGGGCCACATCCTGGGACCAGGAAAAGTGGAGACTAGTGGTCTCTTTCCTCATAACAAGAACTCATGAGTACAAGGACACAAAGGCACATGATGTAAACAAGAACCAACATTTACACAACACACTGGTCCCATGATCACATTCTCAGTAAATGCAGACACACTGATTACTTGGTTTAGCAGCTTGGCCTTTTCTGCCTAGTCAGGATGAACAATAGTCCCTCCTCTCACATAGCAAGCTAAGACACATGTGTAAATGTACATGCATGAGCCTTATCAGAACCTCAGATTTCAGCTTGTTAACAGATACAAATGCATATTCCCCAAACAAGTCCTCCTTCTCTATCCTCTCTCTCTCTCTCTCTCTCTCTCTCTCTCTCTCTCTCTCTCTCTCTGTATGGATGGAGCCACATTCCTTCTCCTCACACATAACACACAATAACACACACATCTTTTTTTTTCTAACTGCATTTTTTCTTTGCAGTCAAGGTAAAGTTTTGGTGGTTGCATTGTATTCTCCTCAAAAGCTGTGTTGAGGTCTTAACACCCAGTACCTTAGAGTGTGGCTTTACTAGGAATTATAGTATTTGCTGATGTAATTAGCTAAAAATGGGGTCAGTGGAATAGATTGGGCTCTCAATACAATGTGAATGATGTCCTAGGGAACAAATAGTGGGTCAGAAAGGGAATATGAAAAAAAAATATGTCAGGCAAAGAGATTATAACTTGTGTGTGGAATAGATAGTAATTTGTGTGTGGAAAGACAGTGTACACGTGTGCCACAGAGGTTTGAGCTTCAACCATCACATATTTATTCTGTCTCTCTCTTACACACACACACACACACACACACACACACACACACACACACACACACACACACGTTCTCAGTCCTGAAACTCCAAATGGCCTCTCTGCTTCAACTATTAATTAGAATCATACTCCCCATCTTCCTGTGCCAGTGGGCGGGTTGCAGTTTATGAGCGGTGATTAAGCCTCGATCAGGACACTAATAAAAATGGCCCATAAAAAGCATCCAACCCTGGCACCGCTGGAGAATCCGGGGCTCCGGGGGCTGAGAGGGGGTGTCTTTAAACAAAGAAGCCAGGGGAAGGGATACATTGTGGTTGGCCTGCTAAGATGCAAGCACTAGAAACCCACATATGAAGTTCCTCCTGTTGAGAGCCCAAGCTATCTTTGTTCTTTTTCTCTTATTCTAGTGTGTCTTTGTTTTTTATTAGCAACATTGTTAAGGGGCAGCTGTCCATATTGTAGGGGAAATGGATAGCCTGTTTGGAAAAAAGAGCAAATTAGCAACAAAGGTGAGTGTTGTTATTGACTCATGTGAGGCTAGGCAGAGCTGGGCACTTCCGTCAAACAGGTGCTAGTGTAGAGAAAGAAGGCATAGAACTGGAGGGTCTAACAACTGGAACTGTTACTGGGTGCTCCCTATGTATCAAACATTTTATGCCGTTCACCTTCATTTTTCCCCACATCCCTGGACATCAGGTTAACATAGATCGCATCTGACAGTGGCAGAAACTGGGGTTGACAATGGTCAAATTTAGCCAGGATATAACAAAGGATGAAAAACACCTTACACTTACATCATGGTTCTGCAGCTGTAAGGTGTGGGAGCCACATCTTGCTGGGGGAGCCCCAAGATGACATTGGATCTCGCACGGCAGGAGACAGGGAGCATGCATGGCTTCTAAAGCCACCAGGACTCAGTCATAATGTCCATTTTGATGGACACTAAAAAGCAGGCATTTAGGAAAAAGAAAAGCGGTGATATTATCAAGTGGTTTTGAAGCCTTGAATTCCAGAACTGACACTCACTGCTCTTCTAACGGCCAAGGGTAGGCTTTTTCCAAGCTACTGGTGGTAGCAGGAAGGGCCATGCTACCTCCTGAAAGCACTCACTTCAACTGTGGCAGCAGGAGAAAGACTGTGGAAGGGACCTAGTATGCCTTCCCAATCCCTTCTGGAGTCCCATGCCTCACAGCAGATGATGGGCATTGCTCCAGCTCCTTCCGGTAGACTCTTGGCAAAAGCAGTGAGGGAGGAGGTGGGGGCAGGAGGGCTGGGGAGGGCCTGGAGTTGCTGCTGCAGGTGACTCCAGGGGAAGTGTACTTCAATAAATAGGGTTTAGGCTTCAAACGAACCTACCAGTTATTGTGTGCGCCACAAGTCTAGACAGCTAGACAACTTCTGAGATCCACAGTCCATGATTTGAACACATCACCCAAAGTCCGCGCTGGAAACCTAATCCTCAGTGCAGTGAGTTAAGAGGTGGACTGACCCCTCAGGGACTGGCTCTGATGAACAGAAGAGACTGGCCCTTTCACTTATCTCTCTCTCACTGGTAAAGGAGTTTAACCTCCTTTCCCCTGCCTTGCCCTTCTGCCTCCAGTCTTGTGGTGACATAAGAAGGCTCTTGCCAGAGGTAGGTTCCTCTGCTGTGGACTTCTTACCTCCACAGCTATAAGAAATAAATCTGATCTTTAGAAATTATTCATTCTCAAGAATTCTGTTACAGTAGTATAAAATTTACTTAAAATACACAGTGAGTTGCCTGCTGGTCCCCAGGCATCCTCTCATTTCTCCTTGAACTGCCTCAACTAGAGTGGTTTAAATAATGTGGTCTTCCTGCTTTCTCAGCCTCTCTTACTGCTAGATGGTCTTCCTGCTTCCCCAGCCTCCCTTACTGCTAGGATTAGACACGTGGCAAACTTCTGCCCAAAGAGGTCTGCTGAATAAGGACCATTAATAGCACCAATGTTTTGATATTTTTGCATTTTCTCACTTTCTTCTCTGCTTAAAAAACAAAACAAAACAAAAACAAACAAAAAAACAGAGAGAGACTAGGTGGGAACTGCCAAGAGAATCACATTTCCTTGTGGTCATTGCTCAGTGCCATGAGTTTACTAGCAGCCACCTAAGCCAGACTCCCTGTAATAAGGGAAAACTAGGCCTGATTTACTTAAGGCAATGTTAGTTGGCAGTCTTATTATCTACAGCCAAAGCACTCTTGATTCATCTGTCTACAACGGTAACATCTCTGCCATGACACCAGCACCACCTTCGCACTGCATTCCTTCCTGTCTCAGAACAAATTTTGTCCATTATATTATGTAAATTTTAACATTTTAAAAGTTGAGATGTAGCCTGGTGAGATGGTTCAGTAGGTAAAAGAATTTACCACTAAGCCTGGTAACTTGAGTCTGATCTCCAGGACCCATGTGGGGGTGAGAACTAACTCCCTCAAGTGATCCTCTGACCCCCCTCCATAGCATGTGTGGAGAGAGGGGTGGGGTAATAAAAGTGTAAATAATTATTTTAAATTGGAATGCCAAGTAAAATGGCCACCAGTTTTTTGTTTTTTTGTTTTTTTCTTTTAACACCATCGACAGTATTTTGGAGCCGAAGACATACTATATTTAAAAACATTCTTTGAAATGGGCTATTGGATCTGCCGAAGTTTTAGTTTTTCCAAAGGTCATATTGTCCCTCTTATTGCTTCATGGGTTGCCAGACCTATCGGAGCCACAAACAGAAGAGGGACAGCAGCCCACAGGCTGCCCTAAACCACCAGAAGCCCTGGGAAGCCTCTGCAACCAAAGAACAAGGGCCCTTTGAAATGGAAATATGCCATTTGTACCAACATACATTTATGCTAGCATTAAGTTTCTTTCAAATTGTCTTTGGAGCATGTGACATACCCTTCTGCTTATCTGCAATCATCTCTTGACTTCTAAGAGTACATTTGATGTGTGAAACCTGTTAAGTCACCTCTGGCCAATATGAAGCCCAATCAAAACATCAATACGGTCTGCTAAGATGACTAAAACAAGCATGTGGCTACCACAGATTACTTTGAAGAACATCAAGAATCCAAAGTTTAAGTCCTGCACCTCTTGTTAGCTTTGGATGACCTATGAATGGGACATTCTCGTTCCAGCTTTTTGTCGGGCTCAGGACTGACGCTGACCTCCAGAAGGGAGTCCATTCCACTCATCTTCTCTGGCCAGTACTGGGTCACTTGCCACAGGAATCCAGTGCTGACAAAGAGAGTTCTTGGGTGTTGCTGAAGCTGCAGAAATGACACAGCCCCACAGAAATTCTGGGGCTCCCTTCACACTCCCCAGGTGGGGTTTGAGTATTCTACCATCTGCCTTCTAAAATGTCCTATGAAGGCCTTCTGCACCCACCCACCCACCCCCCAATCCTCTCTGTCACTACAAATAAGAAATCGAACACATTTCTCAACCTTTTATTCTTACTAGAGATAATAAAAATTCATGCCTATATTGTATACTCTGGCCAGGGATTAACTATGCCTGTCTCTATGCCTCTGGGCAAGACTGTTTCTAGTCTGTGTGTAGATACTACCAGAAAAGGATGAGAAAATCTCTTTCTTGTTTCCAAAATCACCAGAGGAGATTCCTCAAAGGGAAGAGTATTAACACTAGTAATAGACTCAACATTCTTGAAACAATAAACAATGTGGCCATATGGAAAAGATACAGTTCATTGATGGTGATTTTGATCTTGCCCCAGTGTGTGCTAACTTAAACATCTTCAAACTAACAGCTTGGGATGCAGTTTGAAAATTGTGAGCTGTAACAAACCCAGGCGTGCTTTCTTTGGCGCATTTCTGGATCAGATCTTATCTGCAGATCCTTCTTTTTGCTCTTGTGAATGGAGAACTGCAGAGGCTTGGCCTGGTCACAAGCATGAGGATTCTGACTGTTAAGGAGAATACAGTTGTTGGGCTCCTATAGCTGACTGTTTAGACAGCAAGGCATCCACATAACCCAAACATGACTCCCTTGGGCAGCCTCTCACCCTTGCCCACTTGAGAGCAGTTCGGAACATTCATCTGTAACTATCATATAATAACTGCAAACACGTGAGCAAAACACAGATGTATATTTGGTGGGACTTCCCCACAACCACCCACAACAAAGGAAGACTAGAATGCCCTACTGAGGATGCAACACTATCCTCTTCACCTGCTCCATCTTCACAGCTCTGCCCTAGTTCATGATAGAACCTTCACTAAGTGGAAGGCTGGAAAACAGCCAGAACGCCTGGCTACTGGCTTGCCCCTCCAGAATGTGGCATTCTTCCCACATGGCTCTCTTTTCTCGGCCACCACCCCTACTCTCAAGTAGTCAATCAAAACATTTACCCAACAAATCAGATCTGTTTCTAAATGGAGAGTACTGCTCCAAAATAAGTTTATTTCCTTGGTTTGTCAAAGACTATCTTCTAACAGTATGCATTCATGAACCCTACCAATAAACCAAGAATACAATTTTTAGCATGCTGGGTAGTAATAATCGCCACTAACTCCATCCTAGGTCTGGCAGAGCCCCCCTCAGTTCCCTTACCCATCCCATATCACATTGCAAAGGCACGTGGGCCTGAAGAATGTGTGTGTGTTGAAGTGGGGCATGTATCTGGGGCTACCTCCTCTACACAGCAGGCCACACCTGCCCTGGTTATCCATGCAGCTCCTGCATAGCCACTGAACCCCTTCCACTTGGCAGAGTCCGTCTTTTCCAGGCACTGTAGCCACCGCTGAAATGCAGAGATTGCTTTTACTCGCTGCTCACAGAGCCTTGCAGCTGTTCGGTGCCCATGGCATTGAGATTCAGCAGGCATATCTCAGCACCTGAGTCACAGTCGGGAACACTACGCCATTATTGTCTCTGAATTATTCATAAATGGAGAAAGGGGGCACTTTCTTTCCAAAACGATCTCAAGACCTCAACACTGAACAGGGATTGCAACTCCACACTTCTGAGAGGTGGACAGAGCCACATGAAGGTCAAAAGGTGAAGAAAATGAAGCTTGCTTGCTATGGGGAAGCATCCCAACTGTGACTAGTAGTTGGGCTATTGAGATCATTTGTGAGTTAAACACTGTATTATTTCTACTTTGTGCTCCATTCTAGAAAACAGGAAAGAAAGCTGGGTCCCACTCCTAAGCAGGCTCAACGATGTGTCTTTGCTCTGTCCAGCTTAGAGGCATACTTCAAATTTTGGCCATGAGCTACAGTCCAAGTGCTCCAAAGCTGACTCCCATTTTGCTGCTGGCTCCTGGTGCACTTTCTTGGGCGCTGGTTGCAATACTGATAAAATCAAAACCTCGAGTACCATCTATAGTCCACACTAGGACACTTCTGAGAGTTTAAGAGGACACATTCTGTCAAGGCAATTCACTGGTCACCTTGTCAAACTACCAAAGCATGTTCCATGCCCTACCTTTGATCACACAGACTTGAATTTTTCATGGAATAAATAACTAGGTAAGTGGTCCCATGCAAGACAGCCACAGGTAGTTCTGAAAGCCAACACTGGAAAACTCAAGACTCCAAAATTAATACAATGGAGATAACCAAGAGTCAGACCTATTAAAAGGTCTGTCAGGTCAGAGAGATGGCTCAGCAGGTCAAGGTGCTGGCTACCAAGCCTAAAGACCTGAACTCAGTCTGCAGGACCCATACGATGGAAGGAGAGAACAGACACCTGCAAGCTGTCCTCTGACCTCCTTAATGTGTATATCCATAAACAAATGTAATTAACATTTGTATGTAAGGAGAGTTCATGGGTTCTGCCTATGCTTTCTAGCTGAAACATTCAGGAAACCACCTGGACTGAGGAAAGCACTTAAGCCCTTACAAAGTACTTCCAAGGGCACACTCCCACTCAGTGAGCCTGCGAGGCAGCTGTTCCTGTAACTTGGCAGAGGCTGTGGCAGCAAGCAGCGCCTGACTCCTGAACCCCGGCTGTATCCTCCCTCACACACCACCTAAGCTGATAAGCCAAAAAGCCAGTGTTCTGGACCCAGAATGCTTGGGGGCAGAAAACGAGGTCAATGTAAAATGAGCGAGATGGGAGAAAGGGCCTCAAGCAGGCTACCTGCTGCTCATCAAAACCCGGCTGCTCACCAGTCACTGCACACCTCAAGGCACAAGTACACGTGTTGGTTCATTTACTTGAAAAACCATCCTGGTCATGGTTGGAAAAACAAGACAGAACAAGGGCTGGTGAGGTGGCTCTTTAGCTGAGGACACTGGCCACTGCTCTTCCAGAGGACCTAGGTTTGATTCCCAGCGCTCACACAGCAGCTTACAATTCTTCATAACTCAGTCCCAAGGAATCCAAGTCCCTCTTCTGGCCTTCTTGGGCAATCCATTCATGTGATGCACAGATATACATGTCGAAAAAACACTTATACATATTTTAAAAAATTAAAAATAAAAAGCTCAGCCTCTAACACACTTTCCAAGATTAAAAATTCTGTCAAAGATTCATAAGCATCATTTAAAACAGTGATCTTAATGGGGCTTGGGGTGAGACACATAACTCTTAAAAGGGCATATGGAAATGTATGGGAGGTTAAGTCTCCCTCTTTTTTCTAGACCTCCTCTCGAAGCCAAGAAACTTCAGTGGCATGGGAGACCAGAGGCGCCAGAGACCATGTTCCATGACTTCCGGTGCACGTTCAAGCCCGGCACGGCACGTATGAGAACGTCGAGCTTCTGAGGACCAGTCTATGACTGGTGGATGGCAACTCAGTGCCTACTGCTTTCCAAGGCCAGATGTCAGCAGAAAACCTGGGAGTTCTGTAGACCTGCAAATCTCATTTCATGGAAATGAAATTAATTCAAAACACAACTCACCTACTCACAACAGTATGCTCCATGAAGTCAACAAGCATGATTGTATGAAATGGATTTGGAAATCACATGTAATTTAGTCCTTTCTCATTTCTCCCTGCTTCATGTAACCTCAGTCAAAATGCATCAGGAGGATGGGATGGAGAGATAGCTCAGCAGGTCAGAGCACACAGTACTTTTGCAGAGGACCTGAGTTCGGTTCCCAGCACCCATACTAAGTGGCTCACAACAACCTGTAACTCCAGTTCCAGGGGATCCAATGCCCCACTTCTAGTCTGCAGGTTCCTGGATTCACATGCACCTACCCACATACAGACAAACACATAATTAAAAAGAAAGAAAATGATTATAAAATCTATAAGGCTAAAGTGACTCAAACCTTTTTCAGGTTTGATGGGACAGAATTCCCCACACTGCCAAAGGCAGGAGGTACTTACAGGGTCATACTTACCAAGTCATGGTCCAGGAAGAGGTGGAAATAGTGCATTACAGACTCCAAGGAACCAAGCTCTCACTCTGTGACTCCCAAGACTGACTCATCAAGTCACATGCATCCCCTGGGCTTTGGCTGTCCTTGCTGGGAATGCTTTAAAAGGACACCTGAGTTGGGTGTGGTGAGTCCCAGCACTCAGGAGGGAGAGGCAGACTGTTCTCTGAGTCTGAGGCCAGCTTGGTCTACCTAGGGGGTTCCACGACAGTCAGAGCTACATAGTGAGATCTTGTCTCAAAGGTGTGTGTGTGTGTGTGTGTGTGTGTGTGTGTGTGTGTGTGTGAGAGAGAGAGAGAGAGAGAGAGAGAGAGAGAGAGAGAGAGAGAGAGAGAGAGAGAGAGAGAGAGGGCACCTAGACATCAAGTCTGACGCTAGTGTACAGATTATCAAGGAGAAGATCCCAAGGGCCCAACGTGAACCTCACCGCCATCTCCTGAGCAGTGTGGCACTCGCTTTGGGAGTACCACATCAGCTCATGCATGGACCAAATTTCATTTTCAGTTTTCATTTTCATTTTCATTGCACTGGACACTTTTTTTGCATACACTCAGCAGTGATCCACAGGGTACTAAGCCTTTCCCATCTCCAGCATGCCACCCACAAATGAAGTCCACTCATGACCATCTCCAGACAGTTGAGGACACACGATGGTTGAGGTTATCAAGGAAGGGGAATAAGAACCTGGGAAAGGAACAGAGGCAGAAGGAAGAAAAGAAGCATTTTGCCAGTTTCCTACTTGGGGGAGCAAAACATCCAGATGTACAAAGTTGACTCAGAGAAGAGATGGACTGTGAAATCACGGAAAAAGCATTTCAGCCACACTTCCTTTCGGAAACACCTGTAAGTCAGGACCAATGGAACGACACAGTTCTAACTACTGATGGGAATTTCTCAAGCCTTGCTTTTCCCCCCAGTTTGTCAATATGGCAGAGATTGGACTGAGCAAAGGCCTTCTCTTCATGAGGACACTGTTAGTCCCAAGCAAAAATGCGTGTGCAGGGCAAAGGAAAGCCACCAGAGTATGAGCTACAGTGGTGAAAATCTTAAGAGAGAGACAACTGGGTCAGTCATTACTTGTGACTTTTCTAACTCCCTTAGTTGGTACAAACTAAACACTAATGCTGCATTTATGTAAGTTGTTGCTGCAGCTGCTGGCAGACCTGGTGAATGATGCCTGAGCAGGGCTGAGACTCCATGCCATGGCTCCATCAGTATCTAATGGCCTCTCAAGGACCACATTCCTCACCAACACACCAAGACAGATGAAGTCTCCTTTCCAGAAACTTCAGTGTATGTGTGTAATATACCAAAAAAGAGTAAAACTTCACACAAGAAATAATATGCCAAACAGAAAATAGTCACTCTTTATAAATTTCGATAGGGTCTAAGTTATTCATTGTAATATATGTGTATGTGGTCACTCTGTAGAGACTTGGGGTGATTCGCTCCCAAGTTGTCTGCTGAGATGATCGCCAGAGCTTCGGGTCCCCCTGAATGGCTTCCAGGATGCTCTCTGTCAGAGCTCTCAGCAACATGGAGATGGCACTCTTGGATTCCCGACACATCCATGGTCTATATCATGTCCAGCTGAAAATGAGAACAACATATTTAGAAGGGAACCAGCTGCCCTCAGACCTGTGGCTCTGGTGAAAGGTTGAATGGAAGCTGTACTAGCAGACAGACACACAGACAGACAGACAGACGGACACACACACACACACACACACACACACACACACACACACACACACACACACACCCTGTACAGGTATTCTCTGCAAACTATTTTAGGACTTAAACACCAACTATCTCCTCATTCCAGCCCTAAAACGTTCCCGCAAAAAGGCTGACAGCATAGTATGTGGTCATCACTGCGGTTTCCATGTGAGGCTGGAGGGCATGTCTTTCCAAACATGAACGACGGCTGTGAAAGCCCACATTTGCACAGCTTCCCAGGCACCCACAGTACAGTGCGATGAATCCAGGAAACTGCAAGTGTCTATCAGTTGGCTTTGTTTCTATTAAGCTAATTGAGTACATTTAAGAAGTGGGCTTTCAAAGGATGTTTGTATTTGTCAACCCACACAAACTGCATGTTACACTGCTTATTTTTGGTTAAGAACAATTTCAGTAAATTATAACATTTTTCTACTAAGGGGACAGCTTCCCTGGCTCTCTTTTAGTTCTTCAGAGGGAAGGGTTAATCAGAATGAACACTATAATTGAAACCACAGAACTCAGGAATCCCCATTATGAAATTACCTATATGATTAAATTATAATAGTAATAATTAATTGTAATGGAAATAATTAACAGTGCAAGGAGCGTCTGGTGTGTGTGAAATTACACACACACACACACACACACACACACACACACACGTCTACAATGACAGGTTTTGTGGCTGTATTTACAGCTCAGACAATGCGGTCTTTAGACACCTGGTACATATTCAAAGTACTTACTAAATCATCCACATCACCACCTTCTTCAAGCTCTGCTGCGTCTTCTTTCGTTTTGTCTTTGGGGGCCAGAAACTATAAACAGGGAAGTGATCATGACAACAGAATGATTACTTTTGTCTTTTCGACAAAAAGACCACGCAAGCGCAGGAAGGCTCTGAGACATGGGCTCGGCCTGTGCTCTCTCGTCTCTAAACAAGAAGGCTAGTTTTGAGGTTTGATAGTCCACACTAACTTGTCACCGGAGAGAGTTCTGTGAGAAAGGGAAACATCAGTGCTTGGTAAAGAGGTGATTGACGGTGCACACGTGATATTTTGTTTCTTCCAGAGGGTGTGCTGGCATGTTCAGGTTAAGAAAAATAATGAAGCCCCCCCCCCCCAGTAAAACCAGCACCTCTTGGTTTCCTTTGAAAGGAGCAGAAGAATTAAGCAAGATTATAGTCATCTATTCTTGATTCTTGAACCTAGCTGAGGACAAATGTCCACAGAGAACAAAATGGGTGAGCTTGGGAGGCTGCTTAATCTCCCACAGAAATCCTTCTGCTTGTGTTCGAAATGGCTTGAAAACAGGCAGATGAGAAGGAAGACTCTGTATCGTGTACTTAGAGCTGGAGCTTCTAAAAGGCAGAGGCACTGGAAAGTCTGGAAGGATCAGGAGTGATACCAGATTTCTAAGTCACTGAGTGGCTCTGGAAATGATCTGAACACCATTTCCCACCCTGACCCTCAAGAGAGAATAGCAGGAACCTTTTCAGACTTCGAGGCATGTGGCACCTGCATGTGAGGGTGGGTCTGACTAAGGCCTACCTGTCCCAGCACAGAAGGTGACCTGTCCAGGTAAGCGAGACACGCTGCAGAAGTGTTTTAAATGGGGCAGTGGAGGTGGGCATGGCTTCCTGCTGTTATTCTGTGTGGTAAGCAAGGCTTCCAGTTCAACCCTGCCTCCATGCAGCAAGGAAAGTATGTCCTTACAGTCTTCTTCCTTTCCTAACATGAAAACTGTTTTCCCTATGAATCCCTGGTTATTTTTATGAAGGATGGGTGTGACCACAACCTCTGAAACTCAAGATATAAAGATATCTCCTTATCAAGCCATAAGCCAGAGTCTCCCACTAAACACGAGGCTTTGCACAGCACATCCTTGGGAGCATGCTCCACTCACATGCATGTCACAGAGCTGCAAGTGTGAGGCTGGTGTGCCTCACTGGCTCTGCTGTCAGCACTGGGCCAGAAGCGACGGCAGTCTGTGGACAACGTCTATCCCCTGGGCTTTCTTCCTCACTTCTTGTTGATGTCCATTTTGACTGAGATTCTTGAGGTTGAGGACATGATGCACCTTTCCATAGCCCTTTGGTGACCCCCCACTAGACCCTGTGTGGAGTTGGGATCAACGCTACCAGAGACAGAAAAGCTGGGGCAGACAGTCTGAACACAACTGTAACATGGTTTAAGTCTCACCGAGTCTATGTATTTACTCTGGGTGATATTAATAAAGACATCTGAGGGCCAACTGCCGTAAATGAAGTTTTGTGCTTGGTTTTACTATGTCAAAGGTTAGTAATAAGCTACGCTCGCCCCTTGATTCTTAATCTTTAGAGTTGTCCTGATTATTATACTAAAATGATTATTTCCTGCCTTGCCTCTTCCACTCATAATTAACCAACACAGACAATTTTTCACATATCAGAAACATATACTAAGACTTACCTAGTTAAGGTGAAAAGGATAAAGGTAGAGCTAGTTCTCCTATATACCCCTGTGGGGCCACAAATAACCAGCACCTCCCAAAGAGATGACAAACTGCAGAGCTCAGTGGCAACAGCCCACTACCTACGGCACCTCAGCAACCTGAAACGTGGTAGGTACTCCTTGATGAATCTAGAAAAACCCTAAGGCATCCTGGCATTCATCCTCTAAGCTCCAATTCCCACTGCCCCACCTCCAGCAAGGCTCTTCATATTGCAATTAAAGGATAAATTAAGATAGGATGGTCTGCACAGTATGGCCGTGGTATACATAATTAAACACGAACGGCACATCTCTGAGATGTGGCCAAATTCCTAGGAAGAGCAGGACAGCAGAAAAAAGAAAGAAAGAAAAAAAGCCCTGAGTTTCCACCGATTTCAGAACACCTGCAGCTGAGTTGCTGACAGCTCTCCACATCCCTGCATAAGCAGATTACGATAAGGGCTGGGCTGCCTCCTTATCCTCCCCAAAGCCCCAGGTGGAACTCTTCTGCAGATCCACTCCTCATCAGTTTCAACAGCAAGTAATTTCTAGACTATGCAGTGTCCAGGAAGCTAGAGAGTGAGTGTTTGAGGACTAGCCTGCTTTCTCAACCAAAGAACCAAATTCTCAGGTCACGGCAGAAAGAGGTAAGAGCCACTCCCATCTTTTGTCATGATTTTCCTTTGCAATATGCCTAAGTGAAGCAAAACAGAATGGACACTTGGGTGACATGCTTCCCCTTCCCCAAACCACCAACATTTACTTGGGGTTACCACAAAGAGCCTCCTTACCTAAAGATCGTTATAAAATGAATCAACAGTACTATCTCTAAGTACACAAGATTCAACGCTGGCCACATTCAGAAAAATAGAATCAATAACCTCTGCATAGGAACTGCCAGTCTCATCCCTCCATTAAGACTAAAAGCTAACAGTCAGACCCTTACCAACACCCATGCTAAAATCACAGGGCTGGGTGTGGTGGCTCACACGTGCACTCCCAGCACTTGGAGGCTGAAGCAAGTGGGGATTGCTGCAGAGTTCCAAGCCAGCCAGGTCTACACAGACAGTTCCAGGCCAGCCTGGACCATAGAGGAAGACTCTGTCTCAAAACAAAACAAAACCCCAAGGCTTTCACCGGGCTGACTCCAGCACCATCAGATAATTATAGATTATTCAAAAACTTCAGGTTGGGACAGTAGTGGTAAACAGATTGTCTAACATGTGCAAAGCCATGAGCTAATGGCCAATACTATAGCAGCAAAAATTAAGAAAACCAACCAACCAACCAAAGCCAGATACGGTGGTTCAGTCATGAGGTGCAGGTGGGGATGGGGTGGATGGGAGGGTGGTTCAAGGTCACCACAAATCAAGTTCAAGTCACTATGGGTTACATGAGCTCTGGCCTAAAACAAACAAACAAACAAACAAACAAAAACCAATCAAGAGGAACACAAGGTTGCCTAACATGAAATAATGTAGGGTTTCACTAATGCTATACACAGCCTATTTCACTCATAAAGACAAGAGCGTGCAGCGGAGAAACCCTGCAGGCTGGTGTGGAGAACACAGCCAGACCCTCAGC
>NC_050465.1:56691790-56719290 GCF_903995425.1 Onychomys torridus | reverse complement strand
GGGGCAAAGCTAACACTGGACCACAGTGTAAAAGAATACTCAGCGCCTGTCCACAGGGTTCGCATTTCACCAATAGCTGGAGCACGTCACTCCTACTAAAACCGCACGCAGGGCTGGGGAGATGGCTAAGCTGGTGAAGGTGCCTGCTGCACAAGCATCAGAACCCCAGCCAAGCCAAGTCTGTCAGCAGTAGGCTCAGCGGGAGACCCTGCCTCAAAAAAAAAAATCCGTGAAGGACGATCGAGGACACCATCCAACACTGATCTCTGACCTCCATGCACGCAACCCCACATGCACACATATACAAACACAGGCCCATACACCAACAAAAGACAAACACACACACAACTCGGGGTGGGGGTGGGGGCATGAGGAACCATGTTTCCCTGAGCCAGAGTCTGCATTTCTCACTAGCATCTACAGGTGTACTTTTCTCTCACAAAACCAACAGATGCCATTTTAAAATGTTTTTTTTAATCTTTGTAAATATGCATATGGTGTGTACATGTGCATGCATGGGAGTGTGTAGGTGCACACATGCCACACTGTGCAGGAGGAGGTCAGAGGATAAGTCTGAGTGTTAGTCCCTGCCTTCCACAGAGTCCCTTTTAGTTTGTCATGTCCTAAGCTTTACCCACTAATCATTCCCCTGGCCATAAAAATACGTTTAATGGGAAAAAAGGTTCACTGATGTTAAGACAGACACGAAAGCACAATTCTGTACACCCGATACCGACAGGCTGCACTGTAAAGGTAAATTACAGTTCAGGCTCTATTTATGGTCTTTAGGTCGCTGTGCGCGCCTCTTGGCGGTGCCAGTTCCTGGCTGAAATGAAGTAGATGGGGACAAGTGTGTTTTAGTGATTGTTGGTCAAAGGTTCCACTTATAAGACTATTTGTTCCCTTGGGAATGGAGGCCCAGTGCAGTGCACAGAAAATGGCAAGTTAATCTTCTTGCTGCTTCTAAGAGCTCACAGTGTAACTTCACTGAGCCTTTCTTGGGCTTGGCTTCCCAGTGGCAACTGGATGGTATTCCAATCTAGCCAGCTCCTGGCAGGTCATTGTGAAGATCACAGAGGGGTAAGGGAAACCATTGTCTACAGTAAAATAAATACCAAATTTTATCCCCATTATTTCCTACTCTTACCTGAATACAATGTGTATACATACACAGACACGCATGTTCTAAATAAATATCATACACTGTGGAAGTTCTTTATAAGTCAAAATGGCATCATATAAACATCTGGCGTAAATACTAAACTGGGGGCTACAGAGACAGCTCAGTGAGGAAGAATACTTGCCATGTACACATGAGTACTCGAGTTCAGATCCCAGCAGCCACACAAACAGCCAGGTGTGACCTGCCTGGGAGATATACCAGGGCAATAATGGTACACAGGTTATGACAATAATCAACACTGAGTGATTGGATTTAATGCCCACTCTATGAGATGGAACCCACACCTGACGCGGCCAAGGTGGTCGAGAATCTGAAGCCAGATGGGTCACAAAGGGACGCAGCAATGAAAGGACCCCTAATGGGACGCTGCTACACCCATAGATCGGCACACGACTTAAGCGTCATCAAAAAAGCTTCTTCCTGCAGTAGATGAGAACTAGCCCCAGACCTACAATTGGACATTGTACAGTTGGAGTGAGAGTCTGAAGTACTCAGTCCTAAATAAAATGTCTGTATCACACCTACCCCTCCAGGCTCAGGGAAAAGGAAGCAGGAAGATTGTAAGAGCCAGAGATGGTGCATGACACCAAGGAAACATGTCTTCCGGACACAACAGGACGGAAATAGATATGAGTCCGCAGAGATTGCTACAACACGCACCAATCTGCATAGGTTCAAGCCAGATAAAATCCCAGCACTGAGGAGGGGAAGTGGACACAAAGTCCCACCCTAACCAAGAAGCTATTTGCAATTGATGCCTGTTGGGAAAGTTTTCTCCAACGGAGTGCCACTGGGTACATCAGCCACACTCCAGGTCAGGAGTAGTTGGCCAACTTAAAACAAACTCCATTTTTTTCTTTCTTTCTTCTTTTCTGCCTTCCTTTCTTTTGTCTTATTGTTTCTTTTTTCAGTTTTATTATCTTTTTTTGGGGGGGAAGAGGAAAAGAACATGAAGTTAGGTGGGTAGAGAGGTAGGGAAGATCTGAGAAGTTGGGGAAGAAGAAAGAACATGATCAAATATACTCTATGGAAAAAATTAATTAAAAACAGTGAAAGAGCTGAGCGGTGGTGGCGCACGCCTTTAATCCCAGCACTCGGGAGGCAGAGCCAGGCGGATATCTGTGAGTTCGAGGCCAGCCTGGTCTACAGAGCAAGATCTAGGACAAGCACCAAAACTACACAGAGAAACCCTGTCTCGAAAAAACTAAAAGAAACAAAAAACAATGAAAGCCAGGAGTGGCTACATGAACCTATAACCTCAGATGTCAGAGGTAGACAAGAGGATCTGGGGCTTGCTGGGTGCCAGCCTAGCTCTGTGTTCAGTGAGAGAGCCTGTGATGAGTAGCTTTTCATTGTCAACCTGACACAACTGTCTGGGGAAAATCATATCAATAATGGATCGTCTAGATCAGGCTGGCCTGTGGGCATGTCTGTGGGCAAATCTGTCCTGCCTGCCTTTATGGACATGGGAAAACGCAGCCTGACAGTGAGCAGCATTGTTCCTTGGTTTGGAACATGGTCTGTGTAAGAACAGAGAAGGCTGGGTAAGTGTACTAAGCATGTATCCATTCATTCTCTCTCTGCTCTTCACTGGTTATGACTGTTGCTTTAGGTGCCTGCCTTGACTTTCCTACAATGGCGGACTGTAACCTGGAATTGCAAGCCAAATAAACCTTTGCTCCCCTAAGTTACTTTCTATTAGGGTATTTTATCACAGCAAAATTATGACAGTCCCCTGTCTCAAAAGAATATGGTGAAGAATGACAGGGCAGGACAGCTAATATCCTCCTCTGGCCTCCCTGCACACACAGGCACACATATCCCCAATTACAAGTATACATACACTACACACACACACACACACACACACACACACACACACGCACACGCACACGCACACGCACACGCACACACACACACATAAAAAAAATGTTAAACTGGACCAGGTGGTTGTGGTATATGCCTTTAATTCCAGCACTTGGGAGACAGAAGCAGGCAAGTCTTTGAATTCGAGGTCAGCCTGGGCTACAGAGTAAGTTCCAGAACAGCCAAGGCTAAACAGTGAAGTCCTGTCTTGAAAAACCAAAATAAATAAATAGGTAGGGAGATAGACAGACAGACAGACAGATAGGTAGGTAGGTAGAAGCATTGAAAATGTGAAAGAAAGAAAATTCTGTTTTCTAGATGCAAAAAGGAGTCTGCAAGGTTGATGTGCAACATACTTTTGCAGAGGCTATATGATACTGCATACCAAAGTGCATCTCACAGAACTAGTACTCCAAGGATTCAGCTGCATCTCCTGGCTTCTCATCTGCCATAAAGTGGCATTCTGCTGGTAGAGAAACACTGTCCACCAAGCAAGGTGGCCCCAGATAGCCAGTGACAGGATCAGAGATTCTCTCACCTGTTACCCACTGGGCTACCTCTACTCAAAGATGGCGACATCCCCCGAGCTGTCTTACACCACACCTGTAGTCAGTCCTGGCGATGTTAGAATCGTCTGAGGATTCTACCTTATTCCTAAAAATTAGCTGAACTTTCTCTCTAAAGCTTAACTCTTAGACATTAAAACTCCTGATGCACAGGCTCAGTGCTCTTTGATGTGAAAGAAGATCTCACATGTACAATACAGAGTGAGCACATAATCTGAAAGTATTCTCTCTTGGTAGATCCCTTCCCTCACTAACTCTATTCACTGAGTGTGATATTTTTGGCTAACATGTGCTGCAGGGAGGAGAGCCTACTTTTCCCTACTTCCTGTAAAAACTAGTTCATGTAATCAATCTCACCTGGATGACAGATTTTTCAGAATGCATAATGACTAAAATTAAATTACACGTGGACTTGCTGTATCTAGCAAGAGCCGACTGGCATAGCTTTACTCCAACTTCCCTAGGCCTGAAGGCCGGCTGCTCCATCAAATGCCACCTGGACGTTACTGTGACTGTGTTGTAGGTAAGATACACATTTATGAAAGCTGACTTTAAGAACACCCTTGATAACGTCAGTAAACCTCATCCAATCAGGTGAAGAAGGCCTTTGAACAACACAGCACATCGTGTTAACAAACGCAAGAATTCCCTGGAGGGAATCTTCAAAGATGGCGACACAGGAACCCTGCCTGATCTCCAATCAGCCAGTCTACTGTGTGCTGGACAACAGACTGGCAGCAGTGATGACAGGCAGGACCCAAAGCATCCATCCATCCTCCTTAGAGTCTGCCTGGATTTGTCCAGGTGAGTATGAGCATCTGCTGGGAACAGAAACTGACAAGAGTTTATTTTTTCATTAAGGATGCTATCTTGAGAGAGCTTTTGATTTTGAAGGGTTACCCACTGGTATCTTTTAACTTTATAAGGTCTTGGGTCAGTGGCAGGCAGCACCCATCATCAAGGAGGATGAAGGTAATCAAAGTATCTGTCTTTACCAGTGTCTAACTTTATGTCCTCCATCACTCCACTTGGGGGAAAAGCCTGGACCCACAACCAGCTTGTGTGTGCATGCAAGTGGAGGCAGACAACCTGAAAATAGAGTGCTCTTCCTTCTATAATAGGATCAAGTTGTAGATAATACAACATGAAGATTGGCATTTTCCCACTACAGGTCACTTTTTTATTATTAAACGCAGAAAAAATCTGGAATTTCCTTTTCTTTAAAGGTCTGGGTTAAACAGATACAATCTCTCTCTCTCTCTCTCTCTCTCTCTCTCTCTCTCTCTCTCTCTCTCTCTCTCTCTCTCTCTCTCTCTCTCTGTGTGTGTGTGTGTTTCTTCGAAGACCCTTGATGGACACAGTTTGGTTTAAGGAGAACTGTCACGGCATCGTATAAAGTGACAAACAGAAACAGAACCAAACATCTGAGCGACATTCTCGAGCCCGTGGCACTCAGTACTGACTGTGGCTGAGGTGGCTACAGGCATTTGCAAAGCACCGAGATGACAATCAGCACAGCGCAGCCTTCTATGCACTTTGATCTTACTTCTCAAGGGTAGGCCCATACCTGTTCTTTAACAAAAACTTTTGCAATGAGTGTGAGGTGAGGGTGGGGGCGTGCTCAGTTGGTGGAAAGTTTCCTTTGCAAGAGAAGGCCCTGGGTTCGAGTCCCATAATCACATGCACTAGTGTGATGATATAATTTCAGCAGTTCAGAGATGGAGGCAGCAAGATCAGAATTCAAGGCCATGGTGAGGAGATGCCCAGTGAGTAAAGTATTTGCTGCACAAATGAAGACCTGAGCTTGGATCCTAAGAACCGTGTGAGCACCGGAGATGGTGGTGCATATCAGTAATCTAGTGTCCACGTGAGCACTGGAGACTGTGGTGCACATCTGTAATCTAGTGTCCATGTGAGTACTAGAGACTGTGGTGCACATCTGTAATCTAGTGTCCATGTGAGCACTGGAGACTGGGGTGCACATCTGTAATCTAGTGTCCATGTGAGCACTAGAGACTGTGGTGCACATCTGTACTCTAGTGTCCATGTGACATTGGAGACTGTGGTGAACATCTGTAATCTAGTGTCCATGTGAGCACTGGAGACTGTGGTGCACATCTGTAATCTAGTGTCCACGTGAACGCTGGAGACTGTGGTGCACATCTGTAAACCCTGTGTTCCTGCATTAAGATGGGAAGTAGAAACAGCTGAAGCCCCAGACACTTGTGATCAGCTCACTGTCACAGGAAGTGGCAAGAAGAGATCCTGCCTCACACAAGGTGGGAGACAACGGTGACATCCAAGGTTGTCCTCTAACTGTCACACCCATGTCATAGCATGAGTGTGCCTGCACTCACATTAACACACACACACACACACACACACACACACACAAGTTTTAAGTTCAAGGTCTTCTTTAGCTATACAGGGAGATCGAAGCCAGCCTAGGCATAGACCCTATGCCCCGCCCCCCAGAAAAAAACTTTACAAATCAAAATACTTAGTAAAAATTCTTGATTCTTGATGGCTAACTTCTTGCCCAAATAATTCTCTAATGTCTTTTCTGAGTTGCAAATTCATGGCATTTTCCATGTGGCCTGAAGTTAGACAAACAATAAACGTTCCTACTCTGGTCCCGGCCATTCCCTTACCAGCTCCAGGCCGAGTTCTCCTTTACACCCATGGTCGTGTCCAGTCTCATCCCAGCCCTGTGCTCCCGGAACTGACCATCTAAGCAGAGGTCAAGGCGCCGTCATTATCCAAGCCCAGTGACCGACACACAGCAGCGGGACGAGGTCAGCCAAGGACTGGGACTGCCGCAGAAGGTTATAAACTACGGACTCTGAGCTATTCAGTTTAATTTCATACAAATTTCATTACAACCTTGAGGTACAAAGAAGAATTACTTAACTAAATAGCTACATATATTTGACTGACAGCTGAGTCGGATTTAACATCCAATACATTGAACAAGGAGGCCTTAGCCTAACAAATGTGCCAATCAAAAGCTCATGGCTTCTGTATACGTGGGGTCTTTCACTGATAACACCTGGCTACTCCCAGTGCTAGACTAGGGGTGTCTCTCTACCAGTTCGACATTATAGTCACAAAAATACCTTTAAAAGCTCAAACGCACCACTGCTGAGACCTGTCTGAACCAGCAGGACCTTTGGAGTGGTTCCTATCTTAGTTTTGTGTTTAGTGCTGGGGTAAAGACCCAGTACCTCGTGCATGCTGTTTTAGCCATTAATCTACCACTGAGCTACAGCCTCCCGCCCCCGCTGTTTAAACAGTGTTTTTAAGGAGATGGGGGAGGTGCAGCTAGACGGCTCAGTGGGCAAGTGTGTCTGCCATCAAGTCTGACAGTCTGAGTTCAAGCCTGGAATCCACATGGTGGTAGGAGAGAACTGATTCCTGCGGTTGTATCTAACGTCCACACATGCGCCATGTGCCACAAGTCATGCGCCATGCATGCAGCCCACTCCACCACACACACACACACACACACACACACCAAATAAATTTAAAATGTGATTTTAAAAAATTTAAGGTGTGGCTGGGCGGTGGTGGCGTACGCCTTTAATCCCAGCACTCAGGAGGCAGAGCCAGGCGGATCTCTGTGAGTTTGAGGCCAGCCTGGTCTACAAAGCGAGTTCCAGGACAGGCTCCAAAACTACACAGAGAAACCCTGTCTCAAAAAAACCAAAACCAAAACAAAAACAAAATTTAAGGTGGGGAAGAGAGGGATAGGAGAGTCATACTCCACAGCCTTCATTAGGACCTGGGCTAAGCAGGAGACACACTGGAGTCCAACAGTTCTAAAGCTACTAAAGCTGGGACCACGGGGATTCTAGAAACAACCATGGGAAAAGGAACGGACTGAACGTCTCTTCTAATGCTGCAGCTGCGCAGCTGGTAAGGAACAGGTGCGCTGTGTTAGGATCTCCCTCATGGTGTGACTCATCTACAGACAGCGAGGGAAGGAGCTTTCCATACCTTTGTGGCTTCCTCAGTTGTGACAGAGCTTCCCGGGCCTTCATCCTTGGTGATCAGAGTAACTCCATCTAAAAAGTAAGGTGAAGAGCACTGGAGAGGCTTCTCCACTTCAACCGTGGGCTTCCCCAGGCGTGTGCGCAAATACATACACACACAAGCAATATATGCCCCGTGCACACAAACCTGCAAATGCACACACAGGTACACCACACACGTGAAAATGAAAACGTAAAAAGGAAAGTTTTAGGTATAATTTTAAGTAGCATAAATATTTGAAGAAAACACCACCACCTTACCCTGAACCACGATTTCCCAGAAATGATTTAATTGTTTCATTTCCACTTTCTCTCGAAGGGCTCCCAGGAAACTGTTGAAGCGAGGCTCTTCTGAAAACTGGGGGTGGGCAAGGGGAGAAGAGGCAAGTCAGAGTAAACTCCAAGTCCACACGTCTCCAGACCAGTGCTCTGGACTTGAATCCATCAGAAACAAAATGCACTTCGGTAACCGGAAACTAGCAACTCACTGTTCTGGTCTTTGTGAGCCAGAAAGCCCGGTATCCCTGGAAGGCACAGAGCTGCTTGGAGCCACATAGATTTGGGCAGCTTAGAACTTTGTTTTTAATGTTCAGTGCAGACAATTTCAAACAAAGCAGCACTTTATAAATGGTCATGTAGCTCAATACGCATCTGATGTCAAGAACTGTCAATTTATCCAATCTTTATTTCTTTTCGTGATTCCTCGTGCACACTGGTCCAGTGCTCTCCCACTGAGCTACCTACAGTACTCCAGCAGCAACCCAACCAATCTCGTTTTGTTTACTCCCCTATCTCTGGGGGTAATTTTAAAGTAAATTTCATCATATCATTTCAGGTGGACACGGGGCCTCATCCACACCAGGTTACTGAGACAGACGGTCCACCCAAGTCCTAACCTGCACTGATCCCGCTTACAAGATCAGATGAGACTGGGTGCCCTGGAGGCGGCACAGCCAGGGTCTAGCTCTCTCTTTCCTCTAAGGCCCACACTGCTGGAGGCCCACATTCTTCCCGAGCTGTGGTGGCAATAGGTACCGAAGTCAGAAGCTCCGTGAAGCCTGGGGGAGGGGTCTGCAAAGCATCTTACTTCTCCCCACTTCTCTGAGGCATCTTTAGTCTTTTCTGGCTTCTACTTTTCCAAATTGTTGTTGTTGTTGTTGTTGTTTAATCTCTAGACTTTTGGGATCATCTACTTCTGATGACATTTTCCCATTTTCTTGTCATTCTTTGTATTAATTTGTTCATTCAGCAAATATTTAATCAGCACCCACAAAGAAACATGCTCTACAACTATGTCTACTTTAAAAATACACTTTCTGTTTCAAATTGGCTCACTTCTTGCTTAGAGAAATAAAGGCCCATAAATTATCTGGAAGAGGTTTATAAGCATTTTCGTTCTTTCTTCCTTTCCTCTTTCTTTTTTTTTTTTTCTTTTCTTTTTGTTGTTGTTGTTGTTGTTGAGACAGGGTTTCTCTGTGTAGCCCTGGCTATCCCGGAACTTGCTCTGTAGAGCAGGCTAGCCTCCAGTCTGAAGATCGGTCTGCCTCTGCCTCCTAAGTGCTAGGATTAAAGGCGTGAGCCACCACCGCTCAGCATAAGCACTTTCTAAAAGTTCCTAGTGAAACAAAGAAAACCCACTTAAAACTATTGGGAAATTATTATTGTCTGTCGGGTTCTTTGTTTCTTCTGGTATTCATACACCTACTCGTCTTTGTAAAATCCCCCTCAACAATCACACTAATACATATTTCCTAACAACTGTCCTAAAAGAGTGAGCTTGTCCTTTATAATGACAGGGCTACCAGCGGTTACCATCGACTTTCCCCTGTTCTCTAAGTAGGAGCATGAAGCCTGGACACTGGTGTCACAAGAAGCTCACCTAACTCTGAGGGCTGACTCCGCCCCCCCCCCCCCCCCCCCCCCCCGCTGCCTCCACTCCTCCTGAGTGAAGGCAATGAGATCTGTGGTGAATTTAGTCATGCCTCTTGGCACACTGCACTGTTCCAGTGAGAACGGCGCTCCCGAAACCCAGGCTTATTTGGGGGTGCTGCCTGCCTCTGCCCTTTGACAGCTGTGGGGGCAGAAGATGGGTGAGTGCGGTTACCTGAATGGCCTCCTCCCGGAAAGCTTTGATGCACTCCATACTCTTCATAAAATACAGTGTCTCATTGGTATCCAAAAACTGCTCGATGCGACTTATTAGCTGGAGACTCGCTAGAACGTAAGTCAATAAATATATGCTCTTAGATGTGAGGGATGCTAGTGAGAACACAGCACAGCTCTTGGTGTACAACTGTAAGGATGAACTTGTGTTCAAGGGACTCTGAATCTGGATGCATACTAGTCAAGTCTCTGTGCAGAGGGATGAGATGCAATATTCTACCTCAGAAGTTTATATTTAAGAACTTTGGTGCTGGGCACGGTGGCGCACGCCTTTAGTCCCAGTATTTAGGGGGCAGAAGCAGGTGGATTTATGTGAGTTTGAGGCCAGCCTGGTCTACAAAGTGAGTTCCAGGATAGCCAGGGCTACACAAAGAAACTCTGTCTTGAAAAACCAAGGAGAGAGAGAGAGGAGAGGGAGAGAGAGAGAGAAGGGGGGGGAATGAATTAGCAGAATGGCCCACATACTGCTCTTCCAGAGGCCAGGAGTTCTGTTCTCAACACCCACATAGGGCAGCTCACAACAGTCTGTAACTCTAGATCCAGAGAAAACTGATGCCCTCTTCTGGCTGCTGTGGGCACTGCACTCACATGCACATACTCTCACAGACCCATACATACACATAATTAAAAATAATAAATCTTTTGAAAAAAGAAATTTGGCAATACTTGTTATTTGTCAAGAAATAAAATTAAATTTCTAGGGGTTGGGATTTAGCTCAGTGGTAGAGCGCTTGCCTAGCAAGCGCAAGGCCCTGGGTTCGATCCTCAGCTCAAAAAAAAAAAATTAAATTTCTAGAGTGCTTAGAATTACAGCTAAGTATTCGTTCTGGGGTGTCAAACACTAGTTTGTAGTAGGATGTTTTGTGTTTTTGCTTGTTGTTGTTGTTTTTTTTTTAAGTTTTATTTATTTATATAGGCAGTGGTGGCGCATGTCTTTAATCCCAGCACTCGGGAGGCAGAGCCAGGCGAATCTCTGTGAGTTAGAGGCCAACCTGGGCTACCAAGTGAGTTCCAGGAAAGGCATAAAGCTACACAGGGAAACCCTGTCTCGGAAAAAAAAAGATTTATTTATTTATTATGTATACAGCATGACTGCAGGCCAGAAGAGGGCGCCAGATCTCATTACAGATGGTTGTGAGCCACCATGTGGTTGCTAGGACTTGAACTCAGGACCTCTGGAAGAGCAGTGAGTGCTCTTAACCTCTGAGCCATCTCTCCAGCCTGTTTTTTTGTTTTGTTTTGGTTTTGGTTTTTTTTGACAATTCAAAACTACCTTTCATAAAATATTCACAGGGGATTTATCCTCCAGTTCTCCCCCTAACTCTGAGACTCAGAGTTACTCAAACAGTAGCAGCAATGAAAAGTACTGAGCTAGGGACAACCTACCTTGTACCAATCCCAGATCACATTAGGGAAGAGCAGGCCACATTCATCATCAGAATGAACAATCATTACTGTATCTGTGCCCTTCCTAGACCTGCAGATTTCCCGGGCTTCTCAGGACTGTACTAGCTCTGGACACTTAATGAGCAATAGCTGTTAGCAGGCAACATCTACATGCCTCAGAAAGCAGAAAGACATTAATAATGGTATCAGTTTCAAGGCAAGCTGTAACTTATGGCTGCCTCACAAACAAAGGAAAAAAGAATTCTCCAGTATGAGAAATGCAGAGGAGAAGAGAAACCTGCCCGGACCTAAGCTGAAGCAGAAACCAATGAAACATGAATATCATGGCCTCAAGGTACACTCTCCTTCGTCCCTGAAAACCCCGCACTGCCTGGCTACTTGACAATTTAATGTGGTATGGCCAAGATATTCTAAGTCTGCTCTTTCCCAAAATCATGACCTCATTTGAACATTCTGTTTAAAATGTATACGAGAGTGCAATGCTAAAGCAAACTGCTTTTAAGAGTCACCTGTGAGGGCTCAAGGCCACTAACTGTGAATCAGAGACCCGGACGGAGCATTGTTCAGTGTCTTACAAAAGACCTGAATCAACGCCATCTACTCATTTCCTGAGGACCTTAAAGCATGTGGAAAGGATTTTTTTAAAAAAGTGAATAAAGCATTTTTCTAAAATAGCCATTTCTCAGGAAAAAAAAATATCCGCAGGAACCATTCCATCTCTCCTACAACCCGGAGATTATGATCTCCATTACTATAAAGCATTTGACAAATTTGAGGATTAAAGAAACACTTCTCTATGTAATTTCAGAAACCTCCCTCAATGTGTCCTCCAGCAGTAAATTAATATCCAAGTACAATGCAAAGGACAGACGGCATGGTCCAATGGCTTTTCTGAGGTAAATAATAGAACCCTGAGTATCAGCAGGACAAAACCATCTACAAGAGGCTCAAAGCAATCAAAAGCATTTTCTCTTTTCAGCGTGCAAAGGTAAAGCCTGGTGCTTCTAATACAGCTCACAACAGCTTCCTTTCGCAGATGGTCCGATATAGAGTTCACCTAGCATTATATATCTTATAGATCTTATATAGATCTTACATATATTATATGTATAATATATCTGGGCACAAATAAACCCCTTGAGAGGTCAATGACACTGATCCCAAATATTCCAAGTCCTCTGTTTCTTCTGAAATGAGAATGAAGACTCTTAGGAAGCTGTAACCTAACTATTTCTCTTTGCTTCATTTAACAAAGACTTCATTAGCTTGTCCCAGTTAGTATTTATTGTGTAACTACTGTGTACAAGATGTGATGCTATGTTCCTTAGGATTCAATTACGTTGAAGGTAAACACCTTCCCTTTGAGGACTGACTGTACCGTCTACTGGGGAATGTAATATACACAATAATAATAATAATAGTAATAATGGGGTGTAAATATGAAGAGGACTATGAATATTGCAAAATAATGCTAACTTATCTGAAAAATTGTGTATGGGGTTGAATTTTTTCAAATTCTTGGTGATTACAGAAGGCATCATCAGTGAACATGGCTCTTAACTGAGCAACAAAAAGCAGAAGTTGGCTTTTTTCCAACAGAGCCCAGGGAGATGCCTCAGTCAGAGAACTTATCACGTGAGCACAAAGACGTGAGTTCAGCTCCCCAGTCCCCCTGTAAACAGAGGATCCTCAGGGCATCCTGGGTAGCTAGTCTAGCCTAATTAGACTGGCGGGTTCTGGGCTCAGTGAGAGACACTATCGCAGAATACAAGGTGAAAAGTGATGGAGAAAGACACCCAAAGTTAACCTCTGTCCTCTATACACACACATGTCCACATGTGTACCATGCACATGCACAGGTATATACACCCATATGTCCACATGTTTACACAGACACAAACACCACACATGGGGGAGGAGAGGAGAGTGAATAACCCTAAGTATGAAGAACTGAGGTGGGAAACGCCCAGAGTGAGTGGACAAGGGCAAGGTAAGAGAAGGGAGTAAGACTTAAGACAGAAAAACTGGAGGAAGTTTCAAGAGTGTGTACTGTGAGGAGGGTGGAGCTTGACTCCTAAGAAAGAGCAGAAGAAGGACGGGGTCCAAGGCCTCAGGAAAGACAACATTTAAAGATGGACGAAGGAGTGAGAGCTGCAGGGGCTGGAGGAATAGTCAGAAGGAACGTAAAACCAGGACGTGGATCAAAGACATTAAGAGAAGAAATGAAGAAGAGAGATGTCCATGTCTAAACCTTTACAAAAAAGCTATGAAAGGGCCAGCGAGATGGCTCAGTGGGTAAGGGTGCTTGCCACCAAGCCTGATGAGCCGAGTTCAAGCCCTGGAGTCCAAGTAACGAAAAGAGAGTCAATTCTCCAAGCTGTCCTCCACATGAGCACCATAGTGTGCTGCCCCAGAATGCCACACATGAACCAAAAGGGGGAAACTACAAAGAAACACATGTTAAAACACCAAGGCCTGGCGTGAAGACTTACAGCATCTAGTTCACGAGCAAACAATGAAGAGAAGCACCGAACTGTTTCACAAGAACCACAGCCTCTTTACCCGTTTTATCCTGAAATATGAAAGGATGACACACACACACACACAGACACACACACACACACACACACACACACACACACAGAGAGAGAGAGAGAGAGAGAGAGCGAGAGCGAGCTCAGCTTAGAGAAAATACTCAAACTCAAACTAAGCAAATACCAAAGCTGACTCTCTCCACTTGCGACGGTGCATGGTGAAGAAGATGGAGAGGTCTCAACATCAAGTCCTCAGGATCTGTGAACACACGCAAATCTAGTCTTTCATGTGTACCTGTCTAACTGCCTTGTCCTTTCCACAGGGCTGAGAAACTCGGGCAAATAAACACAGCAGCCTTCCAACAAACCCAGCGAATCCAGGGAGCTGCATTCTGTCCTTCTAGAAGCTTGCAGTCATAAGCCAGTGCATCTGGCCCGATTCTGAATTCTGCCCCATTACCTAGACCATTTTGTGGTTCACTGACTATAACGAACCATTTAACACCGGGGCATAGGTGGGATTGATAATGCCTTACATACTGAATATTAGGGAGAGATGTGAACAAGGTCTAGGGCTTGTCCCATTTCCCTGCCATCTTTTTAAAAAGTAAAATCAAGAAATGCCAAACTTTCCTTCCTAGCTGGCTTGATGCTTTGGCTCCTCTGCTCTGCTGTATAAAAGAAATGGCTGATCACCAGGTGCTTTTCTCTGCTTTTCCAGCAGTTACAGAGCTAAGAGACAGTCTTCATACTCAGTAAGTCACAGACCCAATTAAAACGCACTAAAATGTTCAGAATTAGACAATGACTCAGTAATACTTATTAGCAGCTAATATAAAAAAATGGCCATTGGAAGGACCATCCATTTTAGGAGACTACAGACGGCGAAGGGCCTTCATTATCTTAGGGAGGCTTCAAAGATGTCTATTCTTGATTCAGGTTGTATGTGGGCTTAATATAGTGTCACAGCTGGGGTTTCTATTGCTGCAATGAAGCATCACAACCAAAAGGCAAATTGGGGAGGAAAGGGTTTGTTTGGCTTACACTTCAGCATTACTACCCATCACTGAAGGAAGTCAGGACAGGAACTCAAACAGGGCAGGAACCTGAAGGCAGGAACTGATGCAGAGGCCATGGAGGGGTGCTGCTTACTGGCTTGCTCAGCCTGCTTTCTTATAGAACCCAGGACCACCTTCCCAGGGATGGCCCCACCCACATGGGCTGGGCCCTCCCCCATTGATCACTAAATGAGAAAACGCCTTACAGCTGGATCTCAAAGAGGCATTTCCTCAGCTGAGGCTCCTTCCTATGATGACTCCAGCTTGTGTCAAGTTGATACACAAAACCAGCCAGTACATACAAAAATACAGAATCTTGTTCATATGTGAAATGAACCTCAATATCATCGTGCATTTATGTCACTTTCAAAAGACAGCCAGACCAGAAGAGTTCCATCAGACGAAAACAGCAGACTTTGCTTGTTTTATCTGAATACATGCCCTCCCTCTAGAGAAAACATTCGACACCAACCCAATCCGACAAGACAGACGACCTTCCTTCCAGTGCATGGTATCAAGGGCCAAGACACCTGGGGCCATAACGTAGCCTATCTTCCATCTGCTCACTACTTCTGACCTACGAAGGTGTTTTCACTCAACTGAAAGAGGATAACTATGGGTTTCCCTCTTACCTAACAGAGAAAATAAGGCAACAGACTCATACACCTGTCAAACATCACATATAACAAATGCTGAAAGCATCCTGAATGACTTCATTGAGCCCAAGCATCATTCAGGATGTCTCCTGATTGAACTCTCCTTACCACTTCAATGCCTCATGGGAAGTTTACTTATTGCTCATTTTGCAGGTATCAGTGGTTAAGTCTTTTTTTTTTTTTTTTTTTTTTTTTTTTTAAGACAGGGTTTCTCTGTATAGTTTTTGGTGCCTGTCCTGGATCTTTCTCTGCACACCAGGAGATCACCAGGAGTTTGGCCTCAAACTCACAGAGATCCACCTGGCTCTGCTTCCCGAGCACAGGGATTAAAGGCATGCCCAGCTGGTTATGTCATTTTTAAATGGTATGAACAAATTTATATTCTTTTTTTTTTTTTTTTTTTTTGAGCTGAGGATCAAACCCAGGGCCTTGCACTTGCTAGGCAAGCACTCTACCACTGAACTAAATCTCCAACCCCAAATTTATATTCCTAATGACAATTGTATCTTAATTTTTAAAACTTACAAGGCAACAATAAAAATTTAAGTGTTTAAATCATATAAACATAATGTTAGGCCACTCATTTTTAACAGAAGAAAAAGGAGTAATGTTCATCAGCAGACAAAACTCTAGGCAAGGAGTCCGTCACCAATTAAACCCACACATAAATTACAACCCTGCTTTAAGCCAGAAAGTTGGACGGGATATGTGCTTAATAACAAAAGAGAGTCTGTGGTGGAGTTTAAATACAGGCAGCTAAAATGAGTCAGATCACAAAACGGCTTCCACTTTTTGTGTCTCTTTAGAGTATGAATCAGCTGCTGTGGGTAGAGCTTGTGAGTCTATCAGCTGGGGGAAAGAAGTCCCTCGAAACATTTACCACAGGACATGTAAACGCAAGCAGTCGTTACTCTCATGGTGAAGAGCAGTGACAACTGAGAATGTTCTGTGAGGCAGTGCACAGCGACAGCGAGAGGCCTTCAGCGCCTTGTGCCTTGTGACAAGAAGAACAGAGAACATGAGGGAACCAGAGCCCGGGCACCTGATCTACAGGAGGCGAAGTCACAAAGACCCAGAGATGCTGCCAAACACAGAAGAGGACATCCTTCCCACTGCTCCTTCCTTTCCCTCTACCAACCTTCTCCCAATTTCCTGCCAGAATCTCCCTTTGACTGAACCCTGTACAAGTCTATAGACCTGGGGAAATGCAGGGCCCACCTCAGCCTCTCCGTCCCTTGACCAGCCAGTGCACACTGGGTAGAGTGAGGTGCGTACATAAGGGCCACCTGCTACGTGCCTTATTGTTTACCAAAAAGACCCCTCATTGTCTGAACTGGACATTTGCAGGAGAACTGAATGTTAACAAGACATTGTTTAACATACATAACAAAGGAAGAACAGCATTTGCAGCATTTTCTCTTTGCTTCCTAGTGAAGTGGGACACAAGAAAACCCAATTAAGTGACTGAAAAGGTTCCCCAGCATAGATGAAGCTTTTTATGTAAGCTTTACTCTACAAAAACAGAGCATGTTAAAAAAACAAAAACCAAAAAACTCTCGTTTTACTAATTGTAACACCTTTAGCTAGGTGGCATACATTTCCTTTTTCTTCAGTTTTAACAAGGAGAAACAGCAGCAGTCACCCACCACACCACCTCACGGCCGTGGAAATAGACAGAAGAACCTAGAAGCAACTCACTGACTTCCCACTGGACCCAGATAAAGCACAAAAAGGAGGTATTTCAAGTATTTCTTTTTAAATGACGAAAGACAGGCTGGTTTGTTTCTTAACCTAAGATTCCAGGAAGTTTTCCTTGGATGTCTGTGCACCTGGCTCTAATATTCCTGTTAGTTTGTATAATCTCCAGTGAATATTCTTATTGGAGAAAAAGAAATCAGAAGACACAGAACTATAAAAAGCATAAATTTTATGAGCCTGAAAATGGCCTTTCAAATCGCCTGTTCAAGCAGCAGAAGACAGAGCTTGCCCTTTGCCCCTTGTGTCCTTTGTCCCTGAGGAACTGCTCTTCGAGACTCTGCCTCATCATCCTTCAGTCAGCACAGGGGTGTGGCTTCCTTTAGAAAGAGTAAAATGGCCAACAGGTCCGCCTGGCTCTCGAATGCCATCACACTATGTGTGCTGTGTAGCAGGGGAAGCTGAACTAAGAATACGAGGTGCTGACCACCTCAAGAGAAGAGGTGCAGCCCTGGATTATATTATTATCATCATCATCATCACCACCATCATCATCATCATCATCATCATCATCATCATCCCCATCACCATCTCTTTCCAATAAGTAAAAGACTCAATTACAATCTCCCATCTAAGCTCCACAAGTTCCATCACAGCCCATTTTTTGCATGCTTAACGATTTTCTCATTAAATGCAGTAATTTCTTACAAATTGCACTAATAAAAGCAAGTCCTGCTGGGTGTTTCCTCCCTTTTTAAATGCTGTCTTTTCATTGATGTGTTAAATTAAAACCCCAGGCACAAGGAGCAGAGTAAACCCGAAGTCTTCATTGTCGGGATCTGTTCCTAAGGACTATGAGATCTCTCTTGTTTTTTTGTCTTTATTTGGGCTAACTGTGAGTCCTACTTCTGTAGCTCCAAGAAAGGAGAATACTGAAGGCTTCTTGACCTTAGTTTACTACAGAATAAAAATGGTAGTGTGAGCTAAGCAAAAACTAGAAAAATGGCATCTGGTTGGGTCACTGGCTGTACACTCATCACGTGTGAAAAAACATGACAATATATCATTTTAAAATCTGGAAGGGTAACATTCATCTTAAACAGTTTGGGCTCTTCCCAGGGCAGGTGGCAAATTTTAAATTTCATGGTCAATGGATAAACTCCACAGCATTTTATGATCTTGAAATTTTTTTTCCATTAAAAACACATACGTTAAACATTAAAAGCCCATTAACATTTCCCACAACGCCTAAAGGTCATCAGTTAATACAAGAAACAGCAGTGAAATACCTAACAAAGAACACCCTCTCTCTAAAATGATTCATTTGCTCCTAGCTCTAGAAAAAAAAGAAGGAATATACTTGAAGCAAAAAAGTCACACCATGCTAACATACGAAAGAGACCAAAGGGAGGCTTGCCCATTAAGTAAGGAAGAGATTTCTTTGGCTCGTTTATGTAAAGTATACACCATATGTTTATGTACTGTATGTGCCATACTCCTGAAAGGATGTACTGGGCTTGGGGTGAGAGGCAGGAAGGGAAGAGAAAGATGGGTTCTAAAAGTTCCCAAGGTCCTAGAATTCTAACACTTGGCAAAAGTTACTAAAGTAAGAGATATAGAGGAACTAAGAGCCTTACCATCTTGATTTGATCCTACTCCAGATGGGCAGTAAGAAGAAAGAGGATGCAAGATGGCAGCATTTTGCAGTAACTGGCTTCATACCTGTGTACGATGCTAATGTCATCACCTAGTGTGGGGATTAAGCCAAAGGAACCAGGTAGCCATAGTAACAGCACAGCCAAGAGGAAACAGTCTGAAGCAAGAGGCCAATCTGGCAATGGGACCCAATTAAAACTTGGTAATTGAATGAAATTGAAATTCATGTATCAGTTGAGGATGTACAGTGAGTGATGAGTCACACTCCACACAGGCAGGCACCGGTTGAAGATGCTTCTGTGCATACTAGAGGCAGAGGCAGCACTCTGTTTACACAATGCATCAAGAATTTGAGTCGTTCTTGAAATATCAGTACTAGACATTTTAGAACAACCATATTCTATATAAATCCTCTACAACTCCATATTATCATCCCTTGGTTAATGCAGCACCTCTCCTTAAGAACCCTCAGATCGCCGGGCGGTGGTGGCACACACCTGTAATCCCAGCACTCCGGAGGCAGAGGCAGGTGGATCTCTGTGAGTTCGAGGCCAGCCTGGACTACAGAGCTAGTCCAGGACAGGCTCCAAAGCTACGGAGAAACCTATCTCAATAAAACAAAAAAACAAAACAAAACAAAACAAAAAATAAAAACAAACAACAACAACAAAAACCCCTCAGATCTCCTTTTTCTCCCATTTACATTTTTTCCTCTATTGTTTAATGAAGAAAGTTTAATATTTAGAGTTCAAATTCTAGAAATGCTATATTTCTCTATGTGGTAGCTAATCTTCTTTGCCAATTCTCCTAGATTTGGAATCTCCTAGAAGACATATATCTGGGTGTGTGGTTGAGGGAGTTTCAAGAGTTTAACTGAGGGAAAAAAGAGCCACCTTCAATGTGGGTAGTTGTAGTGGTTTGAACATGAATGGCCCCCCCATAGGTTCATAAATGTGAATGCTTGGTAACTAGGGAGTGGCACTATTAGGAGGTGTGGCCTTTTTGGAGGAAGTATGTGACCAGGGGTGGGCTTTGAGGTTTTCAATGCTCAAGCCAGGCCCAGTGTGTGTGTGTGTGTGTGTGTGTGTGTGTGTGTGTGTGTGTGTGTGTGTGTGTCTCCTCTCTCTCTCTCTCTCTCTCTCTCTCTCTCTCTCTCTCTGTCTCTGTCTCTCTCTCTCTTCCTGCTGCCTGCTGATCAGGATGTAGAACTCTCAGCTCCCTCTCCAGCACCATGTCTGCCTGTGTGTAGGCATGCTCCCCACCAGGACCACAATGGACTGAACCTCTGAACTGTAAGCCAGTCCCAGTGAAATGTTTTCCTTTATAAAAGTTGCCGTGGTTGAGGTGTCTCTTCCCAGCAATAGAACACTGACTAAGACAAGCACCAGGGGCTGGGTCCTAGACTGAAAACAAGCCGAGCACCAGCATGCACCTCTCTCTGATTCCTGGCTGTGGCTGCAGCAAGAACAGCTGCCTCACATCCTGCCGCCATGTTTTTCTGCTACTCTGAAGTCTCCCTGCAAACCGTGAGCCAAAATAAAGATGCTGTTGTCAAGGACTGTGTCACAGCCACACGGAAAGGAACTCGGTTATGACAGTTCTTTCATAGGTCCTGGATTTGGGAACTAAAAAAAGAACCAAAGAAAAAAAATTGCATTGCAACTCAAAGATTCAAATTCCTGTTACTTCCAAGCTCTCTCTGGTCTATTAAAGTCAACAACAGAAACAATGTGACTCACCACGAGCTGGCAATATGCAGAGAACATAAGAAAACGTGGAAGACACTTTGTCTCACCAATGGTGGACTAATTATATTACGATGAAAATGAATTCTACTACAAGAAAATGATGACTAGACACTGTTACCTACAGGTTCTCAACACCCAGGCATTTTCAGAGTAAGTCTGGGGAAGAGCAAAGATAACTTGTTTTTTGCTAGAATAGCATGAGCAAAGCATAGAGAGGGAAGGGATCCACGGGATACTGTTTGGTTTGAGGTCAGGATTCACAGAAGAGACCACGAGAATAATGAGCTGGGAGTGGCAGCCTGGGACCAGACCGCAGCAAGTCTTAGATGGTGAACTGATTTCAAAGACACAAGGCGTGATTAAAAAGGGCTGACCCACATACTATAAGCTAAATCTGCACAAACACATGGGCTAGACTGAAAATAAGGGCTGTATGGATAATTAATATAGGATGCTGGAACTGACCAGTGGTGAAATAATGACAGCTTGAAATAGCACCGTGGATGTCAGGATGGAAAGGGAGCTGTGAGAACCAATTTAGAAATGAGGGGAATTGAGAACTACAAAGCGGTCTGAACTGGTCGTCAGCAACAGAGGGACAAAAATAACAGACACAGCAAAAGACGATTTGGGGAACCTGGAGCGGGTCACCCCCTAGGCTGCAGAGTCACGGAGGACGCTTCTTTGCCCTCTTCACTACCTCTTATGACCTAACCTTCAAATCTTCTACAAACTGCTGTTCTCGGGCACCTGGACTCATCCAGTCTGCCTTCCCTCCTACCACTCAATAGCTCGCCTGCACTCCCCAACTACTGAAGGATGGCATAGTCTCAAGCCTTTGTAGGTCATTTCTGTTGGGGACTTCCCCAGAAGTACTTAAGTCCAGCTCTGGGTCATCAGCTTAATACGCTGCTCCCTTCTCATCCACAGCAATTCCTCCTAGATCCTCAAGTCAAAAGTCTTGGGAGTCGCTCTTGATCTCTTTCCTTCCCCCAGACCTGACCAGCATTACTGTCTGCTGTGCTTGCATGGGACTCATCTCATGAGCCTTGCTCCCTCCGCCCTGAAGTTTAACACAGTAACCTTCTAGTCTACCTTGCAGCCAACCACATTGCCTTCTACTCATCACCTTTCAGGGGTTTCCTGTTTCACAGAGAGTACAAGATCTGAGGATCCAGTACTCTCTGATACATGCCCGGCTACTGCTCTAATCTCTTCTCCTACTCCTGTCCTCCAGGAACCATAATGGCTTCCCTGAAGGGGAGCCATGCACATCCTGCTTCAAAGGAACATGGTGCTCCTGCCTGCAAACTCACACCACAGATGCACACTGGACTCTTTCCTGTAACAGTGAGGCCTTCTCTGATCCTTCAGATAAAAGCCCAAGTCTCTTACCCCAGAATAACCAGGCCTACCACCCTGTGTAATTTCCCTTTACAGTACTGTAATCAACTGTAGAGTAGTCTCCCAAAATTCATGTCCTTTCTAGAATCTTACAGTGTGACTTACTTGGACATAAGAACCTTGCAGATATAATTAATATGAGGATACTAGAGTGGGTTTGAATCTACAACTGGCCTCCTTATAAAGCAACAGCAGATTTAGACATAAATACTTATGAAGAACTCCGAATTAGGAGGAGGCAGAGATCTCACTCATACATCGTAAACCAAGAACACCAAGGATTGCCAGATGTCACCAAAAGCAACACCAGAGCCACTAAAACACAATCTCCCTCAAAAGAAACCGGCCAAACTTTGACTTCAGGCTCCCAGTCTCCAGAATGAGGAGATCAATCTTGTTGCTTTTATTTTTTTATTTTTTTATCAGTACATTATTTATAACACCAGAGTACCCAAGAATGCATCTACAATACAACTCCTGTACCGAAGGCCCAGGGATCATTCCTGAAGAGGAGACAGAAAGACTGTAAGGGCCAGAGGGACAGGAAGTTTTCTGTGACATGTGTCTCCTAGAAATGTCAGAGAAACTATACAAGGACAAACAGTCTTCCCCAGGGAAGAGCACAGAACTCGTTTTCCAATACTAAATGATCAGCCCTAAAAACACACATACGAGTCACAGCATACAGGCTGAGCAGATTCATGCACAACAACAATGAAAGGAAAAGAGGCCATTGACTAGAAACAAACTTCTGCCACTCAGCTTGTCCTACTCTGCTCTGGGGGCCCTAGGCAACTACTAGGTACTTATCACTACTGGGCATGCGCAGTACTTTATTTGCTATCTATATATGTCGTGCTATCATAACTGGCTCACAGAAGACAATCAACAAACCCTTGCTAAATTCACAAACAAATGATCCAAGTCTCATTGTTGGGTCCTCCAAAACCACATGGAATGAAGATGCCTTCTTGGAGTTCCTTAAATTTAAAATAGCACACTGTGTATTTGGTGCTTGCCATTCACTTAAGGAAACGGACAGCCGAGGACTCTCTTTTAACACTTCTCCTTTAATTTACAGAAATAGAAACAGTTTTGATGAAGTTCTATGGAATAGGAAAATCCATAAAGAATAAGCCACACCAGAGACTATATGGAAATACAGGCGAGGAGACATGACCACTACGATCATAATTATATGTACACACACTGTCTTTGATCCTTTTCCTGTTGCTGTGATGAATTACCCTGGCAAAAGCAACTTGGGATGGGGTTAGGGGTTATTTTGCTCACAGTTCAGGTTACAATCCTTCACAGTATGGAAGTCAAGGCTATAAGAACTTGAAGCAGTAAGTGACATCACATCCACACTCAAGAGCATTCATATTTGTCTATGGCCAGCCAGCTTCACTCTTACACAGTCCAGAATTCTCAGTCTAGGGAACGGTGCCACCCATAGTGGACAAGTCTTCCCGCCTAGTTAACATAATCAAGATAACCACTCACAGACTTACCAACAGGCCAACCTAAACTAAACAATCTCATATTGAGATTCCTCTCACAACTAACTCCAGACTGTCTCACAACTATCTAGAACTCCAAACCAGGGAATCCAATACCCTCTTCTGACCGCCACAGGTACCAGGCACACTTGTGGTAATACAGCCTAAATTATTCCAAATGTGTTTTCTCACATAAATACAGAAAAAATATTTACACAAATAAAATTTTTAAAATAGTTAACATATATTACCTCATTAACATGACCAATTTTTATTTTATATGTCAATTCAAAAATAATTTTTAATTTAATTTATTTTTAGTTGTCCTTTGTTTTCTGGGTTTTTTTTTTCTTTTTTTGCCTCCATATATGTATGTGCACCTTGTGTCTGCCTGATGTCCATGAATTTTTAAAAATAGATTGAAGAGAAATGGAACAAATTATGGGATAATACAGCCTAGATTATTCTATATCTTCTTTTCGGTACATAAGGTGAATAAATTGAAAATAAATATGAGATTGATAGGAATGGCACAAAAGAAGAAACAAATGAGAGTGTTTACCATCGCTACACCTCTGTTCATTCCCCACAAGTAATGACCTTTATGCACTGAGAGATTCTGAAATCTGTGTGATGTCTGCTACCCTAAGTGACCTCATCCCTTAGCGATATGAATGAATTCGTAAAGTAGAGAGTTCTGAAAACAAGAATAACCTTGTAACACATGTATCTAAGTTTATTTTTCTAAAAACACCCTGTCTTACCTGAGCTGACCATGTTTTCTTTTTTGTACTGTGCAGAAACTCACTCCAGTCTCTTAGTAAGTGAGGCGAGACAAAGATTACAAAGGTCGCCCTAGCTCAAAAGCTCTCAAGGTGAATAACTTTCAATACCCAACACTTCATGGAAAGCACTAGACAGAAAATCAACCAAGACATGCATCTGCACAAATGATCCGCCAAACGGCCACTTCTGGAGCCCTTCAGCTAGCAGCAGCAGAATGCACAATGCACACTCCGTGTAGGCCAAAGGGAACGTGTTAGAGCAAGCTATATGTTAGGCCATAAAGCATCTCCACAAAAGGCCTAGCACCATTCCAAATGCTTTCTGATCATGACAGAATTCAATTCAAAATGAACAGAAAGTTGGCAAGTTCTCAACATTTCAAAGTTTTAAAATACATTTCTTACTTGGCAGAGTGGCACGCGCCTGTAATCCCAGAACTTGGGAGGCTGAAGGGAAAAGGAATGTGAGTTCAAGGCCAGACTAGTACATAGGATATAGTAGGTTCAAGGTCAGCCTGAACTACATTAGTGAGACCTTGATTCAAAAAGCAAAACTGAACTACATAGTGAGACCTTGATTCAAAAAGCAAAACCAAACAAATAAAACATACAGTTTTAAATAACCCAACGGTCAAAAGGGATCATGAAAAATACTAGAAAATGTTTGAATTGAATAAAAGTAAGTACACAACATATAACAATTTAGGATGTGCAGCTAAAGAGCTGCTTGGAATGAAAGTATAGGTGTAAATGCCTATATATATAAAAGAAGTTTTAGGGGCTGGGCAAATTGCTTAGTAAGTTGATGGTGTTTGCTGTGCAAACATAAGTGTGACTCCAGAATCCACATGAAAAGGGTAGGAAGGACATCATGTTATGCACTTGGGATCCCTGCTCAGGGAGGTAATCTGGTGGGTCACTAGATTGCTTGCTGACCAGCCAGCCCAGGGAACTCCAAACCACTGACAGGCCCAGTCTTCAAAACCAAGATGGATACTGCCATGGCCCTTAGCTGCTGTGGCCCTCGGTTGTCATGGCCCTTGGTTGCATGTGTGTGCCTGCCCGCGCGCGCGCGCGCGCACACACACACACACACACACACACACACACACCACCACCACCACCACCACCACCACCAATAATAATAATAACAACAATAATACATTTCAATTTTTTTACAAAAAGTTCCCAACTGGAAACAATCCAAGTGTCCATCATCTAGTGAATGGATAAATAAAACATGATATCACTGAACAAGGTGAGCAGGTAAAAGATAAAGTTCTGGATTCGTTGTTTTACTCAGAAATAAGCAGTCTGCTGAAACATAGGAATCAACCCCTGCTATACATTCCAATGTGGACAACCTCAAAACATGATCAGTGAAAAGCTGAATGCCAAAGACTGCACTAGATGGTTCCATTTAGCTCTTTCTAGAAGAAGCAAACCTGCAGTGACAAGAAGTGGTTACTCACAGTGGGACGCGAAGCAAGAACTGACTACAGGCAGACACGAGGAAGTTCTGGGGACACAGAAATGTTCTTTCACTGGACCGCAGGGTCACAACACTGCTCCGTGACATGTAAAAGCTCCCCAAAACATACTTACAAGGAAACTTCACACCAGAAACACTCCAATAAAGCTGTGTGAGTAAGTACAACTCACGAGGAGACTTCTAGAGCTCTACCTCAGTGGGGAGACGCTACACATTTCCTCTATGGAATGGCTACCAAAGCTCGGCTGGAAAATCAGCCCTGATGTACACAAAATACTGCAGGCAACGGCAGCACCCAGTTCTCCGGGAAGAATGCCTCGTTCCATAAAAGTTTGTTTTTCTGCTGTTTCCACAGCCATCTCTGCTGACGACATTCCTAATCCCTGCTGAAACTCTGCTCTATGTGAATCAAACTCCCTTCCCACTTCTGGCCAAAGACGCGAGTGTGCCATTTTTAGTTTTAAGCTCTATGTAGCTACGCACGGACCTCAGAGGGACTAACTGTACCAATTGCACTTGCCATTTTTTCCTGCATCAGCGTATTTTTGGCCTTGGGCTTGCAATCTGAGAGGAGAGGACCACACACTTTTATTACATTGAAGTGAGGCTCCAAGCTGTTTCTCGGCTCCTCTCCACACATTTCAGCCGATTAGTGCCTATTTCGACAAAAGTTTGACATCCTTTCCTAAGCATCTTAATTGGTTAAGAGCGTCTGTTGTCTGCCACTAGCAGTCACTTTAAGTCACTGATTAAAGCAGTTTGCACATCAGCACAATCTGAAATCAGTTCCTTTTTCAGGCAGCTGGGCCTGAGAAGCCATCTTTATTTAAGATGGGCCAATTCAAGCACCCAGCACTCTGCATGACAACTATCTATCACGCAAGAAAGATTCAGGATCTGTAGATGGCGGAAGGGAACCCAAACTGCCATGAGTAATAAGTACCTCACTGCTTTCTGTCTTGTAAACCGTATCGTGTGCATTTACTGCAAGTGCGAGCAAGCTTACTAACACACCCTTTCCTCCTACAAAGTCCGCATTTCTGGGGGACCATGTGTGAGCACCGCAAAGTCTGCATTTCCAAGGAGCCACCTGTGAGCACTGTGCCCTGTCACGTCGGTGGCAGAGGTCACCAGTGCAAGCTCATGGTTCAGTGTATAAAAGAAATGTCTGAATGGACTCTGGCCTCTTCTAGTTATCTGTGCAGGAAAGTCAAGAATAAGATCCACATTTTGGGAACTGGAAAGATGGCTCAGCTGTTAAGAGCACTGATTCTTCTTCCAAAATACCTAGGTTCGATTCCCAGCACCCATGTGGCAGCTCACCACTGCCTGTGACTCCAGTTCCAGATCGAATGGCCTCTCCTGACCCTCACAGGTCCTACACACAAGGTGCACAGACACACATGCACACAATATATGCATATACATAAAAATATCTCAAAAAAATTGTTACATTTTCAGCCAGAGGAAAGGGTGTCTTTCTCACTTCTAACATAAAATGGAAACATCAACATCAGAACAAACCTTCTCAGCAAGTTCTAGGTAAGTCACTTTACAACACTGCATGAGGAGACAGAACCAGCAGAGACAGGATCGCTGTGGGACATTACACACAAACTTCCTGTAATGCTCTGAAGAGGAAACTACGTGCTCACTTTGAATGCAGGCATCACAGTGCCTGTTCCTTTTTATGCTACAGGCATCTCTCCTTCTTAAGGGACAGCCAGGACATTTTCCAAGAGCCATACGCTCTA
>NC_050465.1:56676790-56689290 GCF_903995425.1 Onychomys torridus | reverse complement strand
AAAGTTGTGTGGCTGTTCTTTCTCCTGTCTTGCTGTCCACCCTTAGACCGTGTTAGTGTTCTTTTTTTGTTTGTTTGTTTTTGTTTTTCGAGACAAGGTTTCTCTGTAGCTTTGGAGCCTGTCCTGGACTAGCTCTGTAGACCAGGCTGGCCTCGAACTCACAGAGATCCGCCTGGCTCTGCCTCCCGAGTGCTGGGATTACAGGCGTGCGCCACCATCGCCCAGCCATGTTAGCATTCTTAAGTAAGTAGCGAAAGTGTTAGAAGCCCATGGTGCTCTTCAGTAGCCCTACTAATGGCTGGGTAGAGGATGACATTCAAACAAGAGGACAGATTTGGTTTGGGGAGCCTCGGAGAACTCTGTGAAACCACAATCACAGGTAATAAACCACAGATGCTGGCAAGAGTCCCCTGATGATCAGCATGAATGAACAGGGAAATGAGCTGACTTTCACAACGGAAGGATGTTATTATGCATGTGGTCCTGGTTCAGAACTTCTGCCTTGTAAAACTGTGGTGACAGGCTGCCAGGGCTGCCAGGAAGAAGAGACCTATGAGAAAGCTACCTGGGACAGCATCAGCAACAGCCCTGGAAGGCTCTCCGCCAACACGATTAAAACAGGCATCACTATCCCTCCCGCTGAACGCCAGAGGACAAGGAAGCCTACTGTGGACTGCTCAGCTCAGGAGATGAGATGTTACTAAGCACTCCATGCACCTATGCTGCAAGCAGGCAGGTCAGAGAGTAAGTGCGCCCGTATTTTAGTTAATGCCAGTGTGTGATACGGTCAGTTCTACCTAAGTGATATTATCAACGATCTGCTGTTGGTCAGACTTCTGTCCAGTCAATCAAAAAACCAGACAAGAAAAAGGGGAAGGACTTCCTCCTCCCTTCCCCAGACAGAGGTCTCTTGCAGGGATAAAGCAGATCACTACCTAGGAGGGTGCTTTGCTTTCATAGACAAAGCCATGTGAGTTTGGGATCATAAGGGCTTTGGTAGAGAGACGCCCAGGCAGAAGAACAAAAGCAAGACAAGAAATGAGCAGACGAAACCTGTGCAGTGGAAAGCCAGAGTGGGAGGCACAAAAGGAAAGCAGGAGAGAGACAAAGCCCTCGTGTTAACAAGCTGGGTCCTCTGCCCACAGTGCTAGGACAAGCCTGGTTCGGTGACAGCTGTGGGGAGCTGTGACTCACCCAAGTGGAAGCACAGAGGACATCCACTACCACAACAGTGGCGGTGTCACGTTCAAAGTACAACAGTCTGCCGTCAACAGGCCGTCACAGGACACCGGGCTGTAGAGCTGGGACACAGTGTGGCGGAAAAGGGGCCATCGAAACGGCTTAGCAGGGAAATCTGCTTGTCACCAAACCTGATGACCTGAGCGGGACCCTGGAGCCCCACATGGTAGAAGAAAAAAATCAACTGCTGCAAACTGTCTTCACACACGCGCACACACACACACACACACACACACACACATACACACACACCACACACACACACCACACACACACACACACACACATATACACACACACTACATATACACACACACCACACATATATACACACACACACACTACATATACACACACACACACACACACACACCACACACTACATATACACACACACCACACACACACCACACATATACACACACACCACACACACACTACATATACACACACACACACACATATATATACACACACCACACACACATATACACACACAACACATATACACACACACACACTACATATACACACACACCACACACATATATACACACACCACACACATATATACACACACCACACACATATATACACACACACCACACACACACACCACACATATACACACACACCACACATATACACACACACCACACATATACACATATATCACACACACACCACACATATACACACACACCACATATACACACATATTACACACACACACTACATATACACACACACCACACACACCACACACACACACATATACACACACACCACATATACACACATACCACACACACACACACACACACACCCCACACCACACAACAAGACAAAAAAACAAACAAATAAATAAATGAAGTTTTAAAAATTATATGTGGGAAAAGAGGTTGTTAGGAAACAGGCGAACAATTTGCTAAATAGAAAAATTCAGTATGTGAATGAGGCTTATGTTCAAATCCCTGTGTGAATTTTAGAGAAGTCTATCTCTTTCAATTTTACATCTTTTTTCATCAGCAAAAAGGATATAACCACACCTCTTATAACCTAGATGCCATGTGGTCTATTTGCCTTGTTACTTTTAAAAGACAAATTCAAACCTCTAATTCTGTGGCTCGGGGGAACCATGTTTTTCTAAGGCTGAATGAATTCTCAGGAAGGTTCTGTTCTCTCTTGTGTTCTCAATCAGACTTTGGTCTCTTACAATCTCAAAAGGTCTCGGCCCAGGCGGAAGTAATTCCAGACACCTAACTGCCTCTTCTCAAGTGTCCCCCAGTATAGTACCAGCATGGCCAGAGTTTTGACCATCTGGGTTTTGTGGTTATCACCTGGGGACTCACGGTGAAAAACGCAGGTGTGCCCAGGGATTAATTCCCTCCCTTTCCTCACCCTCCTCCTCCGAACCAGCTCTGGGTTTTCTGTCTTCTAAGGGGCCATGGCATTTCCCATTCTTCTCAAGCCTTAGCAACGACTGGTGACCAAGCCTAGGACAAGGATTCACTCTCTGCCCCGAACACCCATCCAAGTGTTTCCTGAATCAAAACAATCCTCTCAGACACTCACAGTTAAAGCTCTAACATTTCTCCATGTCCTCACCACTGCTTTGTGGGATTGCTATGCGGGATAATGGAAGTACTAGAAAATGTGCTAACAAGATGGTCTGCACACAGCAGACGCCAAGGAACTAGAAGCTTCAGACTGACATTTAGTCCCTGGAGAGACCATCCTACATGAAGCCGGCAGCCCAACCACTTCCAGAGGAGGACACTGGCCACAGACTGGCCACAGTAATGGACAATAAGCAAGTAAAGGCTAAGATCTCAATCCTTCTCTAAAGAGACAATAAAATGCCAGGAATGTTGGCATACTTCTTTAATAGCAACAACTGGGAGGCAGAGACAGGTGGATCTCTGTGAGTTAGAGGCCAGCCTGGTCTACAGAGTGACTTACAGGCCAGAGAGGGTTACACAGTGAGACACTGTCTCAAAATACAAAGGAACTATATATATATATATATGACTGACGACAGGATCCTTTGATTTATCTGCCCTCTTCCAAACACAAAGTCACTATGAAGTCTCCAGTGATGATGTCAACTCATGAAAGAAATCATTTCAAACAAGCAAACAGTCTAGCAATCTCCCTGACTCGGCCTGCCAGGCCCTGGGATTCCAGGCTCAGTGACAGATGAAGTCTGAGTCACTGCTTCCGCCTGAAACTGTCATCTAGAATTCCAGACCTCCTCCAATTTAGATGAAGGGTGTGGAGGTTTGATGTAATTGGCCCCTATAATCTCATAGTGAGTGGCACCATTAGGAGATGTGGCCTTGTTAAAGGAAGTGTGTGACTGTGGAGGCCAGCTTGGGGTTTCCTATGCTCAGAATACCACCCAATGTCTCAGTCGACTTCCTGTTGCCTGCAAGATGTAGGACTCTCAGCTACATCTGCCTGCATGCTGCCATGTTCCCCACCATGATGATAAAGGACTGAACCTCTGAAACTATAATCGAGTCACCCCAATTAAATGTTTTCTTTATAAGAGTTTCCATGGTCATGGTGTCTATTCACAGCAATAAAAACCCTAAGTCAAAGGGTTTTGTGTTTTGTTTGTTTGTTGTTTTTGAGACAGGTTTTCTCTGTGTTGCCCTGGCTGTCCTGGAACTCACTCTGTGGACCAGGCTGGCCTAGAACTCAGAGATCCACCTGCCTCTGCCTCCAGAGTTCTGGGATTAAAGGTGTGAGGCACCAGGCTCATTTTAGGTGAAGTTTTATTTTGTCTTACAACTCAAAGGTTCTTCCTATATAGTAGCGCTTAACAGAACAAAAGCCTCTTCCTCCATCTCAAACATGGAACATACACAGACAATTTCTGTCTGCAGATTATCATGACCACAAAGCTGGTCTCTGTCAGGAAATGACCATGAACTTGGCCTTTGCTGTTCCTGCCAATAGGATGTGACCTGGTGACGGGTCATGCTCTCTGAGCCTTCGTACATTAAGCTTGTTTCTGGGCGACTGCACAGCAAGTCCAGGCATCTTGTCAGACCCCAGGTTATCCACCTACGCTTGGGAGCAGTGGTATCTAAGGGTCAGTTTTCCACTGCAAAGCTGCCGCACTGGAAGATAAACACATAGAGAAAAGGCAGCCAGAAACAGCCTGACTCTGGGTAGCAAAAATGAACGTCCACAGAGAACGTAAAAACAAACCTACAGGCTTCCCGACTCCATTGGCTGCCACCTTTCAAAGTGTAAGTGACCCTGAATGGGAGTGCAATCAAGTGACTATCACTGGTCACTCACCCATCTCTGTCAACTATTTTGATATTAGCCACAACCTAAATGAATCATAGGTTCTCTACGACAAAGAAAGGGAAAACAAGGTCACATGAGAAGGATCTAGTCTAGAAACCCCAGCAAAGGCCTTCTCAGACTACACAGATGGGGCCTCTCAGAAAACAAGATCAATCTCACTCACAGGACACCAAGAACTTTAAGGTGGAAATGAAAGTTCCACGGTTCTGATCCCAAGCTTCTGAAAGAGGGAGCCCGGCACCATAGTTCCATCTTTGCGTGGGCAGATCTGTGCTGTGCTGACCACCCCAACCTCCCACCCCACTGTGCTCATAATGCCAACTCAGTAAGCCCTGGCAAGCAGCACAGATCTGTCAGAGAAGATGAACGCTGTGAAGATGAACATTGCAAGGAAACACCAGAGCTCCTAATGCAGACTTGAAATCACTTTCTCTCGGACACTTGGCATGCCACTTACCTTCCTCAAAGCTGGCAATCTTCTGTCTCACTAGAACACGGAAGTTTTCAACAGGATTCACACTTCCGACCTAGAGCAGACCCAGAGACAACACACCCGCACGTCACTTCTCATTTCGGCAATATCCCACATCTTAGCTTCACTCCAGTTGCCGTGATCAAACACCCCGACAAGGACACTTCCAGGAGAAAGTGTGGGCTTTACTCAGGTTCCAGGTTCCAGTCCATCACATCAGGGAAGTTGGGGGGGGGGGGCGGGGAGCGAGGGAGTCTGGTCATAGCGTATCCATAACCAGGAAAAGAGAGCAGTGAACGGATGCATGGTAGTGCTCAGCTAGCTTTCTGCAATCTATCAAGTTCAGATCCCCTTCTGAGGAAATGGTGCCACCTACACCAGACGGGCCTTCCCACCTCAATTAGTGTAAGCAGGATACTTCCCCACAGACAGGCCCACAGGGCAACCTCATCTAGACAACTTCTCTGCAACTCAATTCCCAGACAATTCTAGATTATGTCAAGCTGACAGTTAAAACTAACCATCACACCTCAGGTAAGACAGATGGCTTAATGTAGTAAATGTGCTCTTAAAAACAAAAAAGGAGGCCTTTCTATCATCATGATTTCCAGGATTCTGTTAAAAGCTGGAAGATTCAGGGGTGAGCAAGATGGTTTATCAGGTAAAGGTACTTTGCTGCCAAGCCTGATGCCCTCCCTGAGTTCAATCCCCAGGATCCACATGATAGAAAGAGAAAACCAACTCCTGCAAGTTGTCTTATTTCTACATGTACACTGTGGCAGGCAAGTGTGCATGCATGCAATATGGACACATACCAAAAAAAAAAAAAATCAATGTTTAAAAAAAGCCAGAAAATTCAAACAGTCACACAGTTGTTCTGTCTATTTTCACTTGACTTTCTTTGTTCAAGGTGACTTATCTCCAGAAAGGCCAGAAGTATTATTATAACCCATGCCACTAGCCAGCCCAACTTGAAGGCTTTATGTGCTAAAGACCACCTATCCATTCTGATAACCAATTAGAAAGTGAGGGGTGTTGTCATGTGAGAGCATGCTAAGTAATTCTCCCATTATGATGACATGAGAAACAGCAGCCAAATGCTTGATTCACTTAACTACTGGGGGCGTGGGGTGGTGTGTGGGGGGGGGGGGCGTGAGGGGAGCTACTACTGACCCTTTGACATTGAAGTTTTGGTAGAATACATAAATATGCCCACACTGAACATATCTTTAAAGAAACAGATCACATGTACAGATGTATTGTAGTACAGCTCTCTCTCCTACTGTATGACACTTTCTGATCACGCCTCTGGCGGCATTAATCTCAACCTAACGAGGTCTCTGTAGCACGTAGCTCCAAGAGGAGAAAACAAAGGGCTCCTGTGAGTGCTGGGAAAAAGTTCCTGTGAACCTCACAGGAAAATGTATTATTTCTGCTTTGCTTGGAATAGTATGTAGGAAAGTGCTCAGAGCATGAGATCATGGCTTCTTAATACTACAAAAGACTCCCACAAAGTCCAAACCACTGTTCAGACATCTGACTTTTCTGTTTGACTTTGCTAACTGGGGAAATGTAAGATCTGTCCATTCGAAACAAAGCTGCATGTATGAAGGTAAAACATTCCAAGTTCCTAAACCTGCTCATCAAACGAAGCTCTCTGTATCAAAGGGAATTTGATTTGCAAAGTCCTAACCTTGCAAATTCTGTTTTGGAGGGCATTTTTGTGGGGTTTTGTTAGGTTTGTTTTTATTATTTTTAAATCACATGTGTGTATCTGTATGTGGGTTTGTGCACATGAGTGCAGGTGCCAGAGAAGGCCAGAGGGGTTGGATTCCCTGGAGCTGGAGATTCAGGGGTTATGAGCCACCCCATGTGGGTGCTGGGAACAGAATACGGGTGTTGTTAACCCTCAGAGCCAGCTCTCCAGCCTCTGAAGTTAGATGGAAACGGGACACTTAGCTCAGTTTTATGTGTTTGGGGGATAAGACCCAGATCATTAACCATCTCCTCCTTACTCCAGTCATGTTTACTAGATGGAAAATTGCAAAATGAAGCCAGTAAGAAAATCTGTGCCCGAGTGCTACCGCTGAGGCATTCTGTGATCGATATCTCATTCAGAGCTCTGTTTACTATGATCAGACAGACAGTTCTGTATGTCATTCACTATTATTAACTACTTCCAGGAAGAAAGGAAGAACATGGGGTGGGTCTATACGGTTCATATACAAAGAGGACCGGAGAAATGGTATGTCAGCAGACTCATCAAGCCCAAGCCTTGGCCTTCCTGTAGGGGGAGAGGGGACACTGGAAAAGCTCAGTTTACCTTGGTGACATTCCCTTCAGCCAGGCTGGAGACACTGATGTGACTTTCTTCTTTCTCAGTCTTACATTTTTTAGCAGCAGGCCCTTCTTCGTGCCTAGAAAGGAAAGAAACGGGTAAGTTTTCCCCCTTATAGCAAAAATACAGTGTTGTTTGTTTTTCCTTTTTTTGTGGGGCCCGCCACCCAGCTCCCAAAATAATCACACACAGAGGCTTATTCTTAATTATGAATGCCCAGCCTTAGCTTGAATTAGTTTCTTGCCAGCTTTTCTTAACTTTAAGTCATCTGTCTTTTGCCTCTGGCTTTTCCTTTTCTATTCCTGTCTACCTTTCTTTGTTTCTTACTCCGTGCCTTGCTGTGTAGCTAGATGGCTGGCCCCTGGAGTCCTCCTCCTTCTCTGGCTCCTAGATCTCCTCCATCTCTCCTCTCCTCTCCTCTCCTCTCCTCTCCTCTCCTCTCCCCTCTCCCCTCCCCTTCCCTCCCCTCCTCTCCTCTTCTCTCTCCTTCTACAGATCTTCTCTCTGCCTGCCAGCCCTGCCTGTCCTTTCTCCTGCCTTGCTATTGGCCATTCAGTTCTTTATTAAACCATCAGGTTTAGACAAGTGCAGTAACACAGCCTCACAGAGTTTAAACAAATGCAACATTACACAAAAGTAACACACCTTAAAATAATATTCTACTACAATACAGTGCCTAAGATATTTTATGTGGAAAGTTATTTTCCAAGCATCTAAAGTAAACAAGCACAACATTTAGACAGTCTATCTAAACACAGGCCTCCTTCTCCCAGCCCTGGGCCCTGACAAGAGACCTTGGAGGTGTGTGGGCTTTGTGTCATGGCAGTACAGAAGTCAGCAGCACCTGCTGCATCATGGGGTATGTGCAAAAGACAAGATGGCAAGCACAGGCACGAGACCTGAGCAGGAACTAAGAATCTCAGAATCCACAGCCATAGCCTTTTGCATCTGAAAACCCACCTTCTCCATTGTACTAACCTATGTAAGACCTCTATAAGCTTCTAATTAAATGTGTCAAAACCTTAGACAATCACAAGTTAAATATACAAAAACTTCTTTTTTAAGTCTTAGATGGTTTTTTTTAAAGCACACCCTTTAGTTTGCTTTCTTACAGCCCTGATTCTGTTTGGGCATGGTGCTAGCAAAGTCCAACAACATCTGTGTGCCCAGGGAAAGATGGTGCCAAGAAAGGCTTCAAACATCTGCCTCAAGTAACACAATGGCTTTAATAACACGTTGCCTTCGAAGTCATGAAGATGCTAAGGCAATCATAGGAGAAAAGGAAACCCAATCCAAAGACCCTGCTCATCATCTCCCCCATACAATGAAACACAAAGATGTGAAGAATTTTCTCTTGGAGAAACAGTAAGTGTAGGCTAAGGGCAGCCATCAAGAAACAACTGAAAGTAGTAACTATGTTTGCAACTATGTCCTGGCTAGGGCTGGGAAGATGGTTCAGTCAGTAAAGTGCCTTGTGAGCAGAAAGACCTGGGTTCAATTCCCAGAATTGTGTGTGTGTGTGTGTGTGTGTCTGTGTGTGTGTGTGTGTGTGTGTCACAGTAGAGCACTGTAGTTCTACTGTTTGGGAGGCAGAGACAGGCAGATCCTTGGGGATCGCTTAACCTACTTGGTAAGTTACAGGCCAGTGAGAGATCTCGTCTCAGGAAAATTTTTTAAAATGTGGATGTTGTGCTGGGCAGTGGTGGCGCACACCTTTAATCCCAGCACTCAGGAGGCAGAGCCAGGCGGATCTCTGTGAGTTCGAAGACAGCCTGGGCTACAGAGTGCGATCTAGGATAGGCACCAAAACTACACAGAGAAACACTGTCTTGAAAAAAAAAAAAAAAAAATGTGGATGTTGCCAGAGAAATGACAACCGAGGCTTGAAGGGAAGAGCCTCGATGGCTTCCCCCGATACGCTTCCTGGCCCTCATCTCTTTGTCTTTCCAACTCTGCTTCTCCAAGGGAAAAGGTCAGTGGACAGGAGGTTTTAGGTCACGCACAGTTCACGACCGTGCTGATTACTCTGTGCGTCCCTGTCAGAGGTGGCTCTTTATTCATCCGGTTTCTGCCTTTCTAATTTTCTCTTCGTTTTTAAGACTCATTGTCTGAAGGTGGGCATTTGAGCAAAAAGCCATTACATTTTGAAATAATAGTGTTGAAAAGCTTTAATAGATGGAAGGGTGCCTGGCACACACAAAACTGAGTCTTGATTCCCAGCACTGCCCACACTGCCCAACCTCACCAAAAGAGACAAGCCCATGAAAGAGTTTCACTGTTCCCACTACAGTTAAAGAAGAAAAAGAACAAGGTGAAGGGTGTGTGTGTTCATTAGCTCCAGTTAGTCATACCACAATAATGTTATCTTAAAACATCGTTATTTTTGACATACACAGTTTGTCCATCGATGCTCTTCCCTTCAAGAAATGTTAAAAAGGCATAAAGGCCAATGGTAGACACGGAGAAGTACACAGACCCCAGGAAGACTAATTCTGACCGAAAGTGTGTGTGAAAACAAGTCACACCCGCCGCTGTAGTTAGCCTGTGCCAGCTCTTCCTGAGAGACAAGAACAGAGTGCAGGTGAAGATCTGGGGACAAAAATACACGTGGCTTCCAGCCTTAGTGCTCTGTAGACTTTTTTATTTGAAATTTTAACTTATTTCTTCCTATTATTATTTGTGTGTGTGTGTGTGTGTGTGTGTGTGTGTGCGTGCGCGCGCGCGCACGCGCACGCACGTGCAGACATCCACATGCTACAGCTTACATGTAGAGATCACAGGACAACATGAGGCAGCTGGTTCTCTCTCCACTGTGGATACTCAGGTCGACAGGCTTGCACAGCAAATGCTTTTCTCTGCTGAGCCATCTCACCAGCCCCAGTCTCAGCCTCTCACATCTTCTTGATGTATTATTCATAAGATTTGATCCTAGGATATCATCTAGATTTTAGAGTTTACTAAGTTACCTCTTGGCTGCACTTGAGTTTGCCAAGGAAAGCAGGGCAATGGAAAGTACCTTTAGTACAGCAACTATTCTCCTCCCCAAATACAAATTAATGTATATAATACGAAGAAGCATCACTGAGAGATGTTTGCTGTTGTTGCAAAGACACAGGTTTGGTTCCCAGCACCCACGTGACAGCTCACCATTGTCTGTAATTCTGGTGTCCAGGGGATCTGACACCCTCTTCGGACTTCCACAGATACTAGGAACACACTTGATACATAAACATGCATGTAAGCAAACAGTCACAAAAATGAATGAATAAGCAAACAAACAAATCTGGGCCTGCCTAAGGACCACATGTCCTGCCTGGATTTCCGCACCCCTTTCTGCATCAGATTGATGCCTTTCTCTACCTCTTGTACACTTGCGTTTGCAGTAGATGGTGATTAATGCAGGCCCACAACTGGCCAGAGTAGAGAACAAGAGAGAACAGGAATGCTCAGTTCTCAAGGGAACATATATACAGCACCCCCACCCCAAGGCTCAGGGAACACTGGGGAAGAGGGGGCAGAAAGAATGTAAGAGCCAGATGTGGCTCATGACACTATCAGGCAATGTCTCCTGGACACGTCACAGCAGCTGCACATATGAACAACATACATGAACCTATGCAAGCTCAAGCCAGACCAAATCCCAGCAAAGAGAGAGGAGTTGGCACACACTCCCACCCCAGCTATGGAGTGAACGGCAACTGTTAACTGCTGAGCCAAGACGAGATTGTCTTCTCTGAGAGTGAAGCCCCTGGTGAGCGGGGCATTCTCCAGCAGAAGAGCATATATCCAACAACATTGGATAATGTTGATCTTTAAGACTCTTTTTTTAAGTCACAAAGTTGGGTGGGCAGGGAATGAAGGTAGATCTGGGAAGAGTTGGGGAAAGGGGGCTGAATATGATCAGAACTGTTGTATGAAACTCAAAACTCTCAAAGAATACAAATAAATACAAATCTTTTTTTAAAAGAACAAAAAGAAGTATTACATATACAATGTGTCAAGCTAAGGCCTGTGGAGCTACAAAGTTAAATCACATGAAGAGTTTCTTAAACCCTCTAAAATAAGATTTGAGTAAAGGAAGGACAAAAGTATATAGTATATGGATTATATTCCCTGTATCCAGCAGGTAAAAACAGCCCCAGAACTAAGTACATATTAATTTTAATATGGTTCACAGCTTCAAGGTCAAGTAATTAATAGTACTATTATAAATCTTGCATTTAATACTCACAGCATCTATGTGAAGCGGGAAAGGACAATGACATAATCTCCAGATTATCTATGAGGATACTAAACCCTAGAAAGCAGGAAATGCCCATGCAGTCACCTAGACACACAGACCTTATCAGTGCTACATTTGGATGATGGGATCCATGGTAATTCCAAATCCCATCACATAGATGGTTAAGATTGGCCATCAGCAGACAGGGATGAGAAGCCTGGCAGGTAGAACCCCAGTACCCTGTCTCTCATCCTCTCCACATAACCTCTGGCTAATCTAAATTGATCTAAACTGAGAATAGGACCGCAGTCTCCTGGTGCCTGTGCCTGCAGCAGACACTGGACAGAGAGGAGGGCTGGGTCCTAGTGGTAAACACACACACTCTGGAGCCTCACAGGAGAGCATAACACCCCCCACTCCCACCTTGGGCTCTCAAGGTCCAGGAATGAGGAAGGGATACCTGTAGCTGGAGGAGAGCTCTTTGCCAGGGAACATGAAGAACATGGGCAGAACCTAAGACTTCCATGCACCCACATCCTGACCTTGGCTTAAATCTAGGAAGCCCACAGTGTGCGTGCTATTAGCCAGCAGAGACCATAGCTGAGTTTCCACTGTGCTTGGATAGTGTGCACGTAAATTCTCTCTAGTGGGCTTGTATCAGCTCACTCCACAGTTAGGGGAAACTCATGAAAGGGCCTAGGTTTAAAAGAGTGTCTCTAGAAAACAGCATCCCCAAGCCCAGGACTGGCCATTTAGAGGGCTCATCTCACATCACAACAGAAGCCACTAGTTCTTAAACCCACATGGCTGAAGCATAATCATGTCAACCAAGAGTGTCAACTTAGAGCGTCATTTCAAAGGGCCCCACAGCAGCTCCACTAAGACCCATCCTCTGAGCAGCCTGA
>NC_050465.1:56665225-56676765 GCF_903995425.1 Onychomys torridus | reverse complement strand
TTAAATAAATTTTTCTTTATGAGAATTTCTTCCTCTAAATACAGTCTTGGGCAGGCAAGATGGTTCAGTGGGTAAAGATTCTTGCTTTGCATGCCTGGCTCCCTGAAGGTAGATGTGGAAACCAGCTCCACAAAGTGGACTTCTGACCTTCCCACATCATACCACAGCACATGCCCCTCCCTAATAATAACTGAAAAAATTAAAAACATCCTCTCATTTCAAGAGATACCATGGCAACAAAATCTGGTGGGAAAGCACTCTGAACTTGTGGGAGGGAAGACAGTAGTCTAAAGTCAGTGATAGAGCATCATTCTGAAAGCATGGCACGTCTGAGGAACCGCTCTTCATCTTCAGCCTGTTGGATACATAGTGCTTGTGGTGGGAACGTCTTTATTTCTGAAGGGAAAGAGCTCTGTGGGTCCGTGTATGGAGTCCCACAGTATACTACATGTTGCCTGCATTGTCTGAGAGCATTGCTTCCCTTAATGGTGGCATATGCCTTGAAGTGGAAGTATCATCTCTTGGACAGGTGTTGCAGGAGAGTTGGGACATCTGAAGTCCAGCCCTGCATATATGACACACATTTGACCTGGCTTTCTTTTGGACTCTGCACAGATCATCTGAGGTCTGCTGTTCTTTTCAAGTTCCCTAAGACTTCTCTCCCCATTTATCCTCAGCAGTCAGCTTCATCTGACTAATGTTCAAGACTGTGAGACTCCAGAGTCAGCCAGTGTGAGTTAGCACCCATGCTCTGTGTGACTGTAGGTAGAAGTTGTTTATTCTGTGTCCTCATGAGTGAAAGGGGGGTGACATACCTGTCATAGGGTTGCCATGACGATTAATTGGATAACTCATACGCTTACCTGGAACCCAACACAATGCATAGCATAGCACAGCACAGTGTTTTTCACTAAACAGTCTTCTAAAGACCCTGACACATTATCAATGACAGCAGTAGTAATGATGGCAGTGACGATTTCACAGAGAAAGTAGTGGCTGTAGATAGGTAGGTACTTAACAATTTTATGGACCATTTAATCTCTGAATACACCTACTTTGCAGTCACCTTTACTTCCTCCTCTCCAGGCCCAGTGGACATAGGACACCACATCCTTCATCCTTGGTCCCTGTAGCCTAAGCTCCCATCTGTTGTCGGATCTGTTACCCTGGTCCACTAGTGATGTCTTCTTTCCTTTGTCCCCCATCTTCTTCATGTTCACATTCCTTTCATCTAAACAAAATAACCCACTCCAGGCTCCTCCCTCCAATCTACTTGTTTCTAATTACTAATCTAAACACTGTCTCTCCCCTCCAGGCCAGGCCTGGTGGAAGAATAGTCCCCACTGCTGTTTTCTCAGCTCCTCCTCTTCTTCCTCACGTCCTCTCTGCAGACCCCCAAAGACAGAACTGCTTCAGTTCCCTTCAGCCCGCGGTCTTGACTTTAGTGACTTCCTCTTTGCAGCATTTGACGTTGTCAACCCTTCTTCTCTCTTGACTTGCATGTCTCCCCTAAGCTTCCAGATGTTTTCTTCCTAATCTTTGAAACCCCTCCAGATTCCTCTGATGCTTTCTTTCTCTGCCAACCTTCCATGTGTTGTGCATATAGTCTTGTCCTCAGAACAGCTGCATTCGTGGGCCACGGTGTGATGTGAGGTGCCTTCCTCACACTGTCTGCCTACATCCTCTGGCCATCCTGTGAAGTTGCTTGGTTGATGTCCTCTGAAGTCGGAGAAGGTTGGGGATTGGAGAAAAGGAACACCCTTTCTGAGAGCTCAGTTGGTAAGGGTTGGAGGAAGGATTTAATAAATGTGTGCAGTCTGAATCCAGAGCTCAGACTCTCAGCAAAACAGTGCCATTTTGCCTTCACAGCACAGGTCCCATACCGTTGACATTTCATGTGTAGAACTTGAAAACCCCCCAAGTCTGTCTGCATCCTATCCATGGGTGGCTCAGCGTCTATATTTATCTCAAGTTCAGGGAAGAAATTGCTTCATTGTCTTTTCTCCTGACGCTTCTTTCCCGTGCCTCTCCATGTCGTCTTCTGTTTCAGAGAATGGCACCTGACAGCCGGGGAGTAATCGCTTCTTTAACTTTCCATGTCTAATTGGTTTACCAAGCTGTATTAAAGTTATCCCAAATCTGCGCCTTTCAGTTCAGGTTAGTACAATGGCTAATGGCATCGACTTTGGAGTCAGATAGATTTGAATCTAAACGCAAGCATTTCCCCTTACTGGCATTTGGAATTGGCAGGTTGAGCTGGGTAAACAAATACGTGCATTGGATGAGCTTTCATCTGCTCATCTATGGAAGACGACGGAGACAGTGGATAATTCCGAGGGCTGCTGCAGAGTTTAACGGAGGTCATTGAACTGTGCTTGGTTAGTGACTGGGCCTTTAGCCCTTACTGGCGTTTCATACCAGCCTTGCCCATGCACACCTGGCCTTGTGTTTCGGCCTGCTTCCCAAGATAGCCAATTACCTTCTTCCAAACACTCTTCTCCCTCAGTGAGTTTCATGTCTCTTTTTTCAACATTTCCTGGTTTACTGTAAGAGGTGTTATGAAAAATACAGAAGAAGAGATGCATAGAGTAAGGCATTTAGGAAGGTCTACAAGCTTCCGAGCCATCTAAGGAACCATGATCTAGGACCCTTCACGTGTTCAACTGTTCAGAAGCTGTCAGAACCCTACCTTTCCGATTAAAAAAAAAAAATTAATGTATGTGTATGGGTGTTTTGTCTGTGTACCTTGTGCATGTAGTGCCCACAGGCCTGAAAAGGCATTGGATCCCCTAGAACTGGAGTTACAGATAGTTATGAGCCCCCATGTGGGTATGGGAATGGAACTCAGGTCCTCTGGAAGAGCAGCCAGTGCTCTTAACTGTGGAGCCATCTCTCCAGCCCCTCTTTGAGATCTTTTTCATTACACAGGCAAGATTGATGACATCAGTGATCACATTGGTGAGTAGTTTAAGCTCCCCACCCCCAGTGGGAGGAGTAGAAAGTCTCAACTTTGTAAGGCCACCTTAATCTCTTTATCGATCTCTCCTGACTCCCTTTTTCTAAGCTACCCAGCAGCCGCCAGCCGATTAGAATGAGATTTAAATTTTTTTTTATTACTTTTGTTTTATTTATGTGCGTGGGGGCGAGTGTGGGGAGTATGCCTGCACTGTGGCACACATGTGGCAGTCCAAGGACAGCCTGTGAAGTTGATTCTCTCTTTCCACTGTCTGGGTCCTAGAGCCTGGTGACAGGTGCCTTTATCCCCTGAGCCATCTCCCTAGCCAAGAGTCGGACCACATCACTGCTACTTAAAATTCTTTAATGCTATGATTCTTAATCCCACTCCCCATGTGATGGACTCATTTGATACAAAAACTGAACCTTTCCCTAGAAGAAAACTCTTACACCCTGCGTTTTGAATATGATTTCAGTTGTTGTTGTTGTTCTTCCTCCTCCTCCTCCTCCTCCTCCTCCTCCTCCTCCTCCTCCTCCTCCTCCTTTTTGTTTGTTTTAGAGACAGGGTTTCTCTGTGTAGCCTGGCTGTCCTACAACTCACTCTGTAGACTAGGCTGGCCTTGAACTCAGAGATCCTCCTGCCTCTGCCTCTCCGGTACTGGGATTAAAGGCGTGTGCCACCACTGAGTTCTGATTCTTAAACCACAGATTAGTCTTGCTCTCAGGCTTCTCCTGCTTGCCCCTTAAGGTGATCAGACTGTTACACAATTGAGAAAGCCCAGCAGTCAGACAGAAGTCTACACAATCCAGCTACCTTGAAAAAACTGTTTGCTTTCCTGATCCTCACGCCTCTGACTGGGGGTTGACCCCCAGGCCTCCTTATATTCTCCCTAGCCCCATCTCTTACTGCTTTCCAGCTGCATCCTGCGCTCCAGCTAATACAGCCACTGGCTATGGGATATGTTACTTAGCACAGTATTTTGTCTGTTCACGCACTTATCTTTCTTAAATTTGTCTGAACTTGTTGGAAGTATTGATAGCGTATTAATGTTTGCAAATTTAGTACTTAGAACCTAGCTCAGTGGCTGACACATACACGTTCCTTATATATTTTGCTGTTACTTACCAAATGTGTATATATATATTCCTGAAAGTAAATGTAAAAGAGAAAAGTAATGGCTAATGGGGAAACAAACCTCTAGATGTACCTGTGAGGAAGTTCCTGCACCAGGATAAGTGAGGTAGGGAGACCCACCCTGAAAGAGGATGGCACCATCTCACGGGTGCGGTCCAGAACTGAACAAAAGGGAGAAAATGAGCTGAGCATGAGCTTCCTGAGTGCAGACACAACATGAGCCAGTGGCCTCCCATTCTGTCCCTTCCCTGCCCGACAGACTGTACTGTCCCCTCAAACCGGGATCAAGATCAACCTTTCTTGTCTTGAGTTGCTTTGTCAAGTATTTCAATAAGATAGGCTCAGTTAGCTGGGCAGTGGTGGCGCACACCTTTAATCCCAGCACTCGGGAGGCAGAGCCAGGTGGATCTCTATAAGGTCAAGGCCAGCCTGGGCTACAGAGTGAGGTCCAAGAAAGGCGCAAAGCTACACAGAGAAACAATGTCTCGGGGGGGAAAAAAAAAACAACATAGGCTCAGTTGGGGGGGGGAGTACTATTTGTGATAGTACAGCAATAAGTAGCTCCGACAGCCTTGTGTGTAAAACAGAAATAGCAGGAGTATCTGCTTCACTGGGTTGCGACGATTAGGAGAGAAAATACACGCTGCCACTTAAGACACACCACGGCCCCTGAGCCCGGCCCGGGCCTCTCTCATGCTTCTCCCACCAAGAGCCTGTCCCAACACCAGGACAGAAGGATCAGCTAAGGATGGGGTCGTGATTCCAGCTCAACTACACTTCTGAAATGCATGTCCTATGCTACACTACTAAATTCAAACAAGTAACAGAAATCATAACACATTAATTACATTCTGTATATCATTCTATCTACCACCAGCTTCAAACTACCCCACTCCCTCATACACTTAAACACACACAGTAAGATATAGTGCCATCCGTGACACTTTTTTCCAGGACTGGGAAATTAAAACTACATTAAGTACTGCACAGCCTGGTAATATGTTGATCTAAGCACCCGGCTGCCATCTTAAGCATCATTTGGTATATGAAGATTTGAGCTCTTAAATATTCAGATAGTCTCAACTAGTTTCCAAGGGCTCTGGATAAAGATGTCATCTGAACATACTACTTAAGCCAAATGGGTGGAGTATATGCAGCACAATTTTAAAGAGCCTGGTGTGCATAAGCCATGACAACAATGACAAATAGTACTTTTTCCCTAACTGAGCCTATCTGGTAGGGCTCCCAGCTAGTGAATCTGCACATGAAAACAAAGCCAAGGCCTAAGTCCTGTCATGTGACACATTTAAATTTGGAAGGGTCAAATACACAGTTCTCTCGTGGGAGTCCATCTTGCCCAAGAGCCCCCTGACCCGCGGGACTCAGTATCTGCCTGCTTGCCCCAGCTGCACCATCTGCAGGTGAACAGCCAGCCTCGGCGGCCTCCCATCACCTTGAAGACAATCTTCTCGGGCAAAAGTGCAGGTGCTCGCTAGCATACCTTGAATGGTGTCCTCTTTGGAAACTTCAGTTTCATCGTCGTCATTTAAACAATAAACGGTTTCTTTTTGTATATCTTCCTTCTTTAGGGTCCTTGCGTCCACTGCTATCCAGGTCTTCTTAACTCTCTCCTGTACAATCTATTTCCGAATGACAGGGAGAGGAACAATAAGGAGAGACAGGGCAGTGACTGACAGGAAATGAAAGTCTAACAATTATTCAAGCTCCACAGTGGTTGGCCTCTCCTTTCCTATTATGTAAAATCTAGTGTATTTCAAAGGGGACTACCTTGTAACTGTCTCTATTCCCTTTTTCTCCTTTGGTAATCTCCAGGGACATACTGATTTCTTAATACACACATACTTTCTATAGGAAACCCTCAAATTGCCCAATAAAGGGGGACCATACATTTTACCGTAGTCAGAAAGAAAGGAAGAGTCAAAAGGGGAAACTGAGAAACTGACAGAACATATTCTCACCCCCACTCACACTCCTGTGGCCTTGACAGAAACTAAAATAACTCAAAATTACCTCCATGCTTCTCACGATGTGTTTGGGAATTAAGTTCTTAAACATACAAAAATATGTCTGTATATTTATTTCTCAGATTAAATTATATTTTTAGCATACATTTAAAGAGGGGGAGAAGACAGAGAAGCTTGTACAGGAGCATAGATCAGATTTCTACTCAGACTGGAATTTAAATAATCACCAAAGGCCGTTCACTGTTGAAAGTGAGCTATGATGTGCAAATGATGAGTAACAACACAAAACCAGACACTAACAAAGCAACATCTTTGACAGTCTGGAGATGCTGGTACTGCTGGATCGCTAATAACTGCATTAGGTATGACCGCATCTCCAAAGCTCTACACATAACTCTGGTGTATTAGCGACACCCCTGCTATGAGATACAATGACAGGTTGATCCATCACACTTTCTTTCTCCTGAAAGAAGAGACGAAGGCTTGAGTTCCTGGCTACCAATCAATTATCAACTCAGCTAAAGGGAAAGAGGAGGGGATGAGGCCATATTATAAACAGTCCTTAAAACTTCCCCTCGTGTGCCTCTTAGATGCAAAGCTAAACAGGGGGAGCAGCCACGGAGGCAGGAATTATACACTGACTAACTCACACAGGAATTGTCAGCGTCTTACATAAGCGGGTTTATCCGCCTGGCCACAGTGCTTTAAAAAAAATATGTATTTACTACCTACCGACTTATAGGCTACAATCTTTATAGACAAATTGGGGCCGATGGTCAGTTGGCAGGGCCAGGGCATGGAGCGCCTCTCAATCTTCTTAAAGACACACAGCTGCTGTAGACTCTCACTTGATAAAGGAAAGCACACAATGAATACACAACTCTGCAATGTTAATTTGGACTAGATGGTTTACTTAGTTCCCTCGAATGAGAAGTGAGCTGTTGGTGATTAGGGAGAGAGAAACGGCAGGGGGGCGCCAGGAAACCGGCCACCGGTGGCGGGGGACAGAGCCAGAGACAGCGACAGCGAGCCGGCTTGGGGGGGGGGGGTGGCACAGCTGGAATCGCTTGCCTGCGAGGAGGAAAGGAACTGCCTGCCATCACTTCTCTCAACTCTGCCAATGCCTCTCCACATCCATCCAGAACCATGCACGCCTTCGAGCACACCTTCGAGGACGTGAGACAAGCACATTCACCACGAGTTGGCACACAATGGAAGGCGCTCACCAACTCCCGAAGACAACAGACAGGTAGGGTAAGAGTCCTGGCTCCAGGGTACCAAAGGAAGAGCACTGGGCTGCAGCATCACTGCTCCCAACTCATTAGTGAATGCCACTTCCCCTAAATAAAAGACACGGTGTTTTATAGGTGCCCAACAGAGAGAGTTACATACAGACTCCCCAGGGGATAAAGGAATCAGTAGTCTGTTTGGTCTTACGTGAAGTAGATAACTACAGTTTTTTAATGGCGAGAAGGGCTGGGAGAAGATAAGTGTAACGTTGAGCGATGCTTCATTTAAACAAAGGTGAAATTCAAGTCTGGTTTTATCTGCCCCTAATCAAACACAACAGAAGACTATAAGAGGTGGGATGTGTGGTATTCGCTAAGATAAAGAGCAAAGGAACCAGTGGCCTAATACATGCAAAGTATACAATCCAGCCCTGCGACTGACGTTCATGGCATAGATGAAAGAAGAATCTCTAAGTGGTGAGAACTATCTTACCCCGTTACCCACGGAGTCAGAGACAGAGACCAGAACAGACTCCAATCCTCAGAACCGGTTCCAACAAGCAGAGCTGTTCTGCCTGAACTCCTGCTTCTGAAGTTCACAGCACACCAAAGCCAACTTGGGGTTTGTGACGGATAGATATGTCTGCACCAGATCTAATTCATCTCATGAGACATTACTAGTCCATCCAAGATATCATGAGGTATGGACTCTGGACCAGGGATTTGTGGTGGTGGTGGTGGTGGTGGTGGTGGTGATTTTTATTTCCCACAGCCAGCGCTGTCTCTTTTCAAGCCCTTATCCCTTCCAATTCAAACTTTTGCCTGAAAGCTCACTCTCTAGTCTTGGTTTTTATCTCCATAATCACCGGGACAAAGACCATATATGTACAGTACCAGAGAACAGGAATTTGAAAACCCTCTTAACCACAATTAACTTAAATTAGAACAGTCCCTGTGTTTGAATAACAAAGTTCTGATCTACAGAGAAGACCCAAAACCCAAGTAGTTTAAAACACTGAAACATGCATAGTTGGTGATTTATCTGCTTGCTGGGGGAGGGGGAGATACCTTAAAAAATAGCAGATTTATGGGGTTGGGGATTTAGCTCAGTGGTAGAGCACTTGCCTAGCAGGCGCAAGGCCCTGGGTTCGATCCTCAGCACCGGGGGTAAAAAAAAAAAAGTGAAAAATAGCAGATTTATACTGGTTCACAATACGTTAGCTTGAGGCGTGTATTCCCATAGTTCAGAGAGAAACAACACATCTGCACACAGTGTGACAAGAACACATGTTTTGTCAAGATATTTCATTTTACAAGATTCTTCACTAATTCCTTTGGTGACCCCTTGGGAAATTACAATTTCATTCCAATTTATCGATAATTTCAAGGGTTTTCATATTTACAAAATCATGATGTATTTCTCCTCAAGTACCGATCTCTAGAAATTCTTAAAAATTGTAGCTGAGAAGAAAACAACAGATGTAGACTGTTGCTACTCATAAAAATGCCAGTTGCTGACCTCCTTCAATTGAGAACTTTGCTTCCACTCCTGAATGCCATGTTCCTACAGATGAAAGATTTAGATCCTAACCAAAGGCAACGTTATTCCCGAGACTCTGAGTCCACACAAGCCAGACTACTTGGCAAACTATTGTACGGCCCCCTTTGCCAAGTTTGACTCCTCAAACACACGACAACAGATAGACTATAAACCTTCCCAGACTCTCTGCTCAAAGTAAGTGTGTATCTAACTCTAACCAAGAACAAGACAGATAACAGAGAGGGTCTTTCCTTATGGTGATTTTTTATTTGTGCTGAAATGTGATTTTATTTGTATGTTAATAAATAAAGTTGCCTGGGGATCAGTGCTAAGAGCAAGCCATTAAGCAGAAGTCTGGCAGTGGTAGCACAACGCCCTTAATCCGATCACATGGCAGGCAGAGTCTCCGTGAGTTCAAGGACACAGTCAAGTGGTGACCCAAAACTTTAATCTCAGTACAAACCATAGAGACCTGGAGGTATGTATAGATAGACAATGATGAACGAGGAAGTCATGTGGTTGGGTTTAGAACCAATGAGAAGACAGAACCAAAAGGCAATAAAAAGACAGGGCACAGGAAGAAGGTCTCTCTCTCAGGGGAAGGACGGCGAGTGGTAAGATAAGGTGTCTTGGCTCTTGGCTACTGCTTGACCTCTGGGCTTTTAACTCTTTATTTGGCTCTGTTTCTTATTTAATAAGACTGTTTAGAATTACATCTACATCTCCCACAGTATCTATAGATAGATGAAAAAAGCAGTGTCCTTTATTGTTATATAGTTTTTCATTGTTATTTGATAGTTCAGGGATTTCATTCCCAGAAAAAAAAATTCATTTGCCTTTCCAACAACGAGGCGAACGTTTTCCCTTCATGACAACAATATCATAATAACACTGACTATGAATTCTGAGCTTGTGCTTTGGGTGTTTTGGTTGTTTATATATAAAAGAGGGGTTTTGCTTTTATTTGTTGTAAAATGACTTAGTCAAACTAATAATCTAAAGCAGCAGTTCTCAACCTGTGGGCCGAGACACCTTTAGACTCGAACAACCCTTTCACGGGTGGGCACATGTCAGACATCCTACATATCAGATATTTCCATTACAGTTCATAACAGTAGCAAAATTACAGTTATGAAGTAGCAACAAAATAATGTTATGGTTGGGAGTCATCACACCATGAGGAACTGTATTAAAGGGTCACAGCATTAGAAGGGTTAAGAGCACTGGCCTAAAATTAGAAAGAAAAAAAAAAAAAAAGAAGAAGCCTCAAATCAAATGGGGGTGAATATGACCATATTACACCCTCACATGATGCTCTCTAAAATTAGTATCAAAAAGTGAAGGAGCATTGATAGTCCCAGACATGACACCATTTTTCATAATTAAAAAGGGTTCTTGCTGGTACAGCCACTGTGGAAATTAGTGGAGAATAAGAATTCTGCAGCTATAACACTACACTCTCTACACTCTCCACACTCTCCACACTCTCCACACCACCACGAGATACTTGCACATCCACACTTATTGCTGTCTTACTCAGAGCAGTAAGGACAGGAAGCAGCCTACATGTCCATCAAGTTATGAATGGATAATGAAAATGTGGCGCACATACACAATAGAATCTTATTCAGCTTTAAAGAGAAAGGAAATTATAAAATCTGCAACAAAGTGGAGAGAATTGAAAAATATATTAAGTGAGATAACCCAGGCTCTGAAGGATAAATAATACATATTCTCTCACACATGGATCCTGGCTTCTAATTTTTGTGTACATGTATTTGTGTAGGAAATGAGTTTACAGAGGCTGGAAAACCAGAAAGGCCCATGAGAGGGGAGAAAAGGAGGCCTGAATTCTCCGTGTGTGTGTGTGTGTACACGCACGTCTATGTGTGACAGAACACAACTGTGGAGGTGGAAAGAACACTACGAGAGGTGGAAGTGTTAAGTGGAGGTGGGTGTCCAGGAGACGGACAGTCAGCCCAGACTAAGGAGGCTGAAGAGATGATGCCCCCGGGGTTAAGAACACTGGCTGCTCTGGAGAGACCCTGCTTCCATTCCCAGCGCCCACGTGGTGGCTCACAACCAAATGTAACTCCAGTTCCGGGGGATCAATGCCTTCTGCTGATTTCTGTGGGGCAACGGGCATGCATGTGGACCCACACATACATGCAGGCAAAGCACTCATACATATAAAGTGAAAAAAAAATTTTTTTTTTCCTAAAAATCTTTCTAAGGCATAAGGACACCTGCTGCTCTGTAAGCCAATTAAAAGGGTTTGAGCAGGGAGGTCCAGGTCTCCTGTGTGGGTGATAAAACTGTCCCAGAAGTCACAAGTTACTAAATGAAAATCCTGGGGGCAGCTTACCTCCCTATGAAGATCCCCTGAGATCCCCAAGACAACAGGACTGTTGCCACTGCTGTGGGTTGCACAACAGAACTAACTGTGTTGTAAGACTTGCAGGGGTTAGGGATTTAGCTCAGTGGTAGAGTGCTTGCCTAGAAAGCACAAGGCCCTGGGTTCAAGCCTCAGCTCCACAAAAAAAAAAAAAAAAAAGACTTGCAGAAAGCACCATGTGCTTTGGTTGCAGAACACAGAAAAAGCAAGCCAGTGGTGAGTGTGAAACTTGTGCCCTGCTGTCCAGTTTGCCCAGTGGTGAGTGTGAAACTTGTGCCCTGCTGTCCAGCTTGCCCAGTGG